>NC_058132.1:134335008-134429321 GCF_016433145.1 Gracilinanus agilis | reverse complement strand
GCAGCTATAAATATTTTCATACAAGTCTGTTTATCTATGATCTCTTTGGGGTATAAACCCAGCAATGGTATGGCTGGGTCAAAGGGCAGGCATTCTTTTATAGCCCTTTGAGCATGATTCCAAATTGCCAGCCAGAATGGCTGGATCAGTTCACAGCTCCACCAGCAATGCATTAATGTCCCAGTTTTGCCACATCCCCTCCAGCATTCATTACTCTCCCCTTCTTTCATTTTAGCCAATCTTGATGACTTTTTTATGTGAATTTAATTTTCTTCTACTTTGCTGACATGATTGTTTCAATTTTTTTAGTTAAGTTTTTTTTTTAACCCTTAAAATCAATATTACATATTGGTTCCAAGGCAGAAGAGCAGTAAGGGGCTAGGTAATGGGGGCTTAAGTGACTTGCCCAGGGTCAAACAGCTAGGAAATGTCTGAGGCCAAATTATAATCCAGGCCTTCAATCCATTGAACCATCTAGCTGCCTCCTTTTAATTAACTTTCTAGAATAGCCTAAGTAAATCGTATGATCTGTAAAACATGGTAATTTTATTTCCTTTTTGTCTATGCCAGTTCCTTTAGTTTGCCTGAGTAACTTTTCAATTTTATTATCCAAATGTATATAAAGACTATGTGCTTAGTTTTTTATTTCTCTTTTATTTCTCTCTTGCTCTAAACTATTTTGTCCATTTCATAAGAATATGGTCAACCATTTTAAAGTATATAGAAGCTTTACTACATTGCAAAGCAATCTCAGGCTTTGAGCAAAATGCTAATTAGATATAGTGCAAATATATTGATGTTTCAGACTTTTTACATTGATTTCTATGTGTTCATTAGCTACTGATTTCTAGCTTCCTTCTTATTGTGTCTCTTATCTCTGCTTTCTAGGTCAGAGTTGGATTTCCTTTTTCTCAGTTCCTGTGTTCATTAAATCTACCATCTAGGTTTCAACTGTAGTCTCTAGTCAGAATTACTTTCTTCATTGCCATGCTTAGTTCAGACTAGGTCCATAACCAAGAAGAAACTGCAAGAGAATTGGACAGAAGTGTTCCAGACATTTTTTTTCAAGAGTGAGGTGTCCATGATACATGACAATACTGCTTTTGGAGGGACAGTTAGTAATGATGCCTTCTAATTTTTTCATTAAAAAAAACAACCCTTACTTTCTGTCTTAGTATTAGTTCTGAGACAAAAGAGTAGCAAGGGCTAGGCATTTGGGGTTAAGTGACTTGCCCAGAGTTTCACAGCTAGGAAGTATCTGAGGCCAAAACTGAACTCGGGTCCTCTTGACTTTAGGCCTGGTACTCTATCCTTTGCTACCTAGCTGCCCCTTGTTGTGTTTTTTAGTATAATTATCTTGTGGGAAAATGTTTTCTTTTCTTCCTTGTAATTTTTGTCACTTTTTGGCATTATTTTTCTTGATTTGAGGTGACGAAGCTAGGAGTTACATTGATTCCATTTGTTCATCTGCCACCATGTCAGAAGTCTCAAATAAAAGATGCATAAATACAGATAAGTAATTTGAAACAAATCATTTTTGAGGTCAGAGGAAGAAAGACATTAATTGGCTGTAATTTTTTTAAGGTTTGAGCAGAGCTTTAAAAATTAATAGGACCTAAGCAATGTTTTGACATGGAGAACTGTGTAAGATAATGAGTTTAAGGACTGTTGTTATTTCTTGGTTTTTATTGTCCTTTCTAAAGTAGAAGTTAGAATAATGTTTTTTTGTAAAGTCTTATTAAAAGAGTACACTTCTAAAATATTCAAATCAAGGTTATCTTTTTTAATAACATTTAATTTTTCCCCAGCTACATGTAAAAAACAATTTTTAACATTCATTTCTTAAAAACTTTTGAGTTCCAAGTTCTCTCTCTCAATACTTCCTTCCCTTTCCTTCTCCCTGAAATGGTAAACAATCTGATACAGATTTTACATGTGCAAGTCATAGAAAACATTCTCCCATATTAGACATTTTTTGAAAGAGATCTCAAACAAGGGAGAGAGTGTGTGAGTGAGTATATGAATGATTTGGCTTGTATTCAGAGTGTCTGGGGTTGTCTTAGATTGCTGTATTGCTGAAAATAACCAGATCATTCACAGTTGTTCTTAAAAAAATATTGTTGTTACAGTGTACAATGTTCTTCTGGTTCTGCTCACTTCAGTTTGTGTAGGTCTGTCCAGATTTTTTTCAAAATCATACTACTCAGAAATCAAGATTATCTTACAGGACTTGTTACCATAGGGACAGAAATCTGCAAGCACAAATTTGTTTCCAATCCTATCACCTCAAGTACTATGTGAGTCAAAGACTTGTTCACTTGGCACCAGACATGTCATGGAGAGACAGCAATGATATCTTTAGCTTGCAGTATTTAAATGTATTTAATGTATATCATAATCACATTTATGTTTCTATAATCACATTCCTTCCCTTTTCTTCTGGGGAATTTTTGATAATAGTAGCAGTAATAGCATTTATGGAGTGATTTGAAATTTCTAAAATGCTTATAATATTATTTCATTTGGTCCTTAATTATACCCTTGTGTTGGGTGGTCTTGGGCAGGATTTAAAATCGGGTTCTTCCTGATTTCAAATATAGCACACTCTATCCTCTATGCCACTTAGGTGTTTAATGAGCATCTTTTGGGAGAAGATTCCCTGAGCTCTAATTTAGATTGGTTATGAATACAGTTTAGAAGTTCCTTGAGAGTACAGATTATTTAATTATTTGTATTTGTATCTCCAACACCAAACATGGTACTTATAGATGCTTAGAAGATCTAGTAGATGCTCAGTTAATGCTTATTATGCAAGCAATCCTCTACTCCCAGTCTTCCTAGAGAAGAGATGGATTAGAGACTCAACACCATAGTTGAATTCAGCTTAAAATTTAGAGGTTTTTCCCTAATAAGTTTATATCAGACTTTTTGACACTAAGACTGAGTAATGCATTAATGAACAGAATTTAACTTTATATTCAGAGTAAATTGATTCTGAACTTTGTTATAGTCATTATTATGCTCCATGATAATAATGCATAAATGTTTTGATAAACAGTTGATAAGAGTTGTAATCAGTACTATATTTATACAGCCAACACAGATTTTTGTGTTTTTTAACTTCTAAATTTGGGAGAATAAAGGAGAGATCTAGCCAGTGGCTGAGAAGAGAGCTCTACTCCCTCAGGAAGCTAGGTGGCGCAGTGGGTACAGCTTTAGGCCTAGAGTAGGAATCCCACATCAGATACTTACCATCTGGGTGACCCTGGGTAAGTCATTTAACCTCTCTATTTCAGTTTCCTCATCTGTAAGATGGCATTAATAATAGTACCTACTTCCCAGGGGTTGTTGTGAAGATAAAATGAGATAATATTTGTAAAGTGCTTTTCAAACCATGAAGTGCCTTGTAAGTGATAGCTGTTATTATTGTTAATATTCCCCAGTTCTTCTGCTCAATCTTTAGTAAGGGTTGCAAAGTCTTTCATCATCCTGTTTGCCATTTCCTATATGTTTTCCAGCTCCTTAATGTCAAAATATACTCACAACTGAACATAATATTCTAGATATAGCCTAATTGAGGAAGGTTTCAGCAGGATTATCATATTTTCTCTCTCACTTTGGACACAGTATTTCTCAGATATAACCAAAGATTACATTAGCTGACTCATTGCAATCTGTAGCCATGATTTGGAACAGGAAATGATACCTTATTAATAAAATTTAATTTGAATCATTTCTGGATGATTATTATCCTGGTTCTGTGATTTCTTTGATACTGGGAACTCCTCAGGCAGAAATTCCCTCCACCAATAAAGATTGCCACCTCTTCTGCAGTGTAGAGTGTTCGAGAGAGAGGACAAGTGATTTGTCTGGGGTTCCAGGGTAAAGATGTGCCCGAGCTATTCCTGATTCCAAAATTCTCCCCCCTCTCTGACATGCCGCCTCTCAAATGACTATTATGTGGGAGAAATTACCACATAAAACATAAATTCCATAGGATCCTCCCTTGTATTCTTATAATGCTTTTTGCTTCAGTAGCCCTTTTTTTGCTTGGTATTTATTTACCAGGTATATAACTGTAAGTAATCTTTACTTGTTAAGTGAAATATATTTGGTAGAGTAGTAGAGATGGCATAATTTTGTTTTTAGAATTATTAAACAGCAACGCTTATTTTTGTAGCCTCAAGCAATTTTCCTAGTCTTTGTAGGAGGAGCTGCTGAAGTTGTGATTATACCTCCTGATAGGTCCTTATTCTTCCTGGCTCCATTATTGCTCACTAGTGTGGAATGTTTTCCTAATATTTGAAAGGTTGTGCTTAATGCTTAATTTAAATCTACATTCTCCTTTCCTAAGTTCTAGTCTCAGGACTTTCATAATTTTGCTTTCCTTGTGAATCTGTTTTATACATAGCTTTTCTACTTTCTTTTCCATTCTCCCCACTCCCTACTCTGTTTTTGTTTTTGTCCACCTTCAGTCTTCTATACCCTAATGAATAATTTATTTAAAATTGTTGTTATAAAGTAATTTATAAGAATACTTTTAGAAGTAGGTTATCTCACTGACTTCTTAAAATTTAGGTATTTAGTACATATAAAAATGTAAGACAGAATTTCAATGTCAATATTTTAATTTTTGCAGATGTTACGAAAATATTTATCTCAACACGGTGAAAGTCCAAAGAGACTTGATAGGAGCACCTCTTCTGTGCCACACATTGAAAATATACATGCAGAAGGATATGGCATGAGTCAGGGTGAGAATCTCACTTATTGATTTGCTTTGCCTTGTGAGCACTTATATACTATTAGGCTCTTTCTTTACCACTCAGGTGAAAAGAAAAAAGGCCTGTACGGCCATTTCTGTTGTAAATTCCAATGTTAGACAAGTCTCTGTTTTCCCAACATCCCCATGAGGCAATTAGTAAGAGTATTTTTACTCTCATTTTACTCCTGGGGAAGCCAAAACTCACGAAGGTGAAGAGACTTATCCACAATCAGACAACCAGGAAGTGTCTTCTGGGACTGAAACTTAGCTTTTCTGCCTCTTAGTTCAAAGCTTGTTCCCCATTAATAGGCTACTTTTTTCTAAAGTGGGTAGCTAGATTTATCTTAAAGTTTTCTCAGCTTAATAATTTTATTTGGGAAGTGAATAAAGAATATATACTGGAAGTGGAAAGGATATTTTATTTTATCATCATTGGAAGGATAATCTGTGGCTCACATTTATAAAGGACATTCCAAAGGTCTTGCGGAAATTTGAAACTTTAGTATTAAAAGTTTAAACCTAAGACTGGAGACTCCCTGAATTTTTTATTGAATTTTAAGGTTTCTTAAGTGCTTTTATATAGTTATTTCATTTTATCCTCATGACAGCCCTGTGATATAGTGCCTTTATGCTCTTCATTTTACAAATGAAACTTATTTGACTCAGAGAGTAATTTACTTGCCTTATGAACACAAAGTAAGTTTCTGTCTTGATATTTGAACCCAAGTTTATCCTGACTCCAAATGTCAGTTTACACCTTCTGCCTTTCTCAAAAGATTAGAAAACACTAAGGACACTAAAAATAAATAGTATCAAGGCAGCTAGGTAGCACAGGAGATATAGTGCCAGACTTGGAGTTGGGAGGACCTGGGTTCAAATGTGGCCTCAGATATTGGCTAGCCGTGTGACCCTGGGCAAATCATTTAACCCTGGATTGCCTACCCTTGCCTTTCTTCTGTCTTAGAATTGTTACTAAGACAGAAGGTAATAATTTTTTAAAAAATAGATAAAAAAAAATTTTTTTTAAGAATAAACACTATCTTGAGTAGTTTGGTGATTAAAAGTACGAGTATTCCTTAGGTACTTGATTAAGGCCAAATCTTTAAAGACTTCATATATTTGTCTAATTTGATGAGATAGATATATGAATAAAACCAAGATGACCTCAAGGACTGCTTTGTTTTTGTCTTTGTATCCCGAGTGCTTGGGACGTAGACACTTATGTTGTTGAATTGTACTTTTCAGCCCTGTTACTGAAAACATGTAAAACATGAAAATATGAAATAGTAACATACTGGATCTTCTAGGACAAAGACTGCAATGTAGATTAGAATTGTTAAGTATATCTGAAAATAAAATTTAAATAGAGACATCCCTTTCCCTTTCTTATTTAATTATATGTATATACATACCTATAGATAAATATATTTGGAATAACAATAATTCTTCATATAATTTTTTGTGTTTGACATGAGTTGAGTGTTATTAAATTATTTTTAAAGTAGTATTTTTATTTTAACAGAATTGGAAAAAATGATAGACGATTCATTTGATGATGGAAATAACTTCAAAGACCATGGTGGAAAGATGATGATTAATATGCCAAATATTATGGAAGAAGAAACATGTGATCCAGTAATTAACACACCTGTAGAAGATGATGCTTCGTTCAATTTTACTGGTTATAAAAAAGGAAATCTACGAAAAGTAAAACTTGATAAGACTAGGAAAAAATATTCTAAATTAAAAACTAATGAACGTGAAGAGACTGAAACACTAAGTAAGAAGAATAACTATTCCAGTGCATCTGAAACTGAACTAGAATATTGTTATCCATTCATTTCAAAAGCAACAAATAATGAAATTCAGAAGTCTATTGAGAATGTTAATGAAGAACTGTTGGAGGATGATGTACCATCCTCAGCAACTCAGTGGTCTCAACTAAACCTTTCTGGTTTAGATGTAACTCAGATAGAGAAAACACCACTGCCACACATTTCTTTTTGTGTTCAAAATTCAGAAGAAGGACCAACAAACAAAAGCAATGAAGATTCCAGTCTCAGTACTTTAAAAACTGTGGAAATAGCAGCATATAAGGAGGATGAGAAGAAGATTACCACACCTAATAAAGACAGTGTAATGTTATTAAAACAGATATCTCCTGAAATTTCTCCACCAAATTCAACGTCCCAAGAAAGGAAAAGTTCCAAGTTCAAGATGGGCCTAACATCTGAAGAAACCATCAGTATGGATTTCTTGGAGAGTTCTTCCCTTTGCATAGGGAACACAAGCATTACAACAGAAGCTAAAATTTTTGAGAATAACCTGGAAATCCCTAAGTCATCTATAGATGATATTGTTTGTTCTGAAAAGCATGGTTCGTTATCTCCAAATAAAGATGGCAAAGGAAGCTGTCCAACAGTTACCAAATGTAACTCAGCACCTTTGAACAGTACAGGCATAATATCTCATTTTAAAAAGAGGACAAAAAAGTTTATTTATGTTGTCAGTGATGACTCATCTTGTCAAGGAGAAAAAATAAAAAAAACTCAAGAAATAGAATCAGTGAACTGTTCTGCATCATCCCATTTAGAATTGAATTCTTCTGAAGAACATCATGAATTCACAAATGCTATTTCAGGTACTTATGTTGTTACTATTGAATATGGGTTTTCTTCCTGTCATGTTCTAAGCAGATAATATTAGGTATATAAACTATAAATAAAAACATTTACACAAAAATAACATTGGCACCTATTTAACAAGCTGTTTTATGCTTCATCTAGATTCAGACTATTTATAATTACATAGTTGATTTGATTTCTTTTTTTGACTAGTAATTGATTAGACCTTGGTGTTTCAATATATGTATATGTCCTGAGTCAAAGTAAGAATTTCATAAACATTAAGACCTAAAACAAAAACTGTCTGCATTGCTGTGACATTTAAGGGTAAAGGCTTTCTATTAAATGTACTAAAGGTTCCCGCATAGATTTTTTTTCTGAAACATAAATATATAGCTTTGCAATTTTCTGAATAGTTTAATGAGAAGCATGTATAAAATTATTTAGCAATATGCCAGTCAGGTTTTATACAAACCTTAGCTATAAGTGGGAAAAGTACTCTTTATTTTTGTTGTCTTTCATTTTCAAAGATGAAATGGCTGTGTGTGTGTGTGTGTGTGTGTGTGTGTGTGTGTGTGTGTGTGAAATGACCAATTGTGTGTGCTTTATTATACAAAACTAATTGTTTTGTGGCTTTATAAACTTTTGCAGAGTAGTGGGTAGACTATGTAAGAAAAGGAGAGCGTTATGTGGTACAGAGAAGTTTTATCTTTTGTGGACAGTAATAGCATTTAATCTCCTGAGGAACATATATATTGTATTTTGTCACAGCTAATATTTGTGAACTAGTTAATATGTTGAATAATTTGCTGTCTATTGAGAGGAGGCAGCTAGGTGGCTCAGTAGATTTAAAGACACTAGAGACCTGAGGTCCTGGGTTCAAATCTAGCTTCAGACTCTTCTTAGCTATGTGGTCATGAGCAAGTCACTTTAACCTCCATTCCCTAGCCCTTACTGCTCTTCTGCCTTGGAACTGTTATACAGTACTAGGTCTAAGTCAGAAGGTAAGGGTTTTTAAAGAATGTATATTGAATCTTCTGTGCAGAATATTGGTTTTGGCCCTGAGAGATGTAAGGGTTAGCTGAAACATCACCTTACTTTTATGGATCTTATAGTCTAGTAAAGCGAATTGCCAAAAACACAGATTATCACACATTGTACATGTTAAGTGCAGCAAAAAGAAAAGAGCACCCTGTGAGGTCAAAGGAGAAAAGTTGTTATTAATTGAAGAATTGGGGATCCAAGTGCTAGAAGGGGCTTCACAGCTCATCTAGTACAACTTGTAATTTTATAGATGAGGAAAATTGAGGCCTCCAGAGGTGTAAATGACCTTCCTAAGAGTACTCAGTAAAGTTACAAAATCCAGAATGTGAACCAAGCATGTCCTCTTCCTCCAGATCCAGGGAAGAGCTGGCAGCATTTGAGTTGGGTTTTAAAGAACAGGTGAATGGTGAAAGATATATAGTGAAAAGAAAGGGACTTTAAGCCCCTGGAAATATTCTGGGCAAAGGCACAGCGGTGCTTAAGAGTGGGGTTTTTTGAGAGGTTGAGATTTTTTTTTTTTTACCCTTGTACTTCGGTGTATTGTCTTATAGGTGGAAGATTGGTATGGGTGGGTAATGGGGGTCAAGTGACTTGCCCAGGGTCACACAGCTGGGAAGTGTCTGAGGCCGGGTTTGAACCTAGGACCTCCTGTCTCTAGGCCTGACTCTCACTCCACTGAGCTACCCAGCTGCCCCGCGAGGTTGAGATTTTTTAGCTTGATTGAAACAGAAGGCATAATAGGGGAGTGTATTATGAGGTAAGAGAGAAGTAATTGGGTGCTAACTTGTGGAAAGCCTTGAATCCCAGGCAAAGAATTTGGACTTGGTAGATATTAGGGAGCTAATCAGTCAGTGAGTGTTTATTAAGCACCTTCAAAGTAGGTATTGTGCTAGGCTCTGAGGATATTGATGAAATAATCCCTACCCTTTAGGAGCTCACATTCTTAAAGGGAAGACAACAAGGACACACATGTACATACATGCAAACATACACAAACATACATCTATGTATATGCACACTTGTGTGAGTACACACACATATTGATGTTGTTATGCCCACCTCTTCACGACCTCATGGATCATAGCATGCCAATACAATGTGGGTTTTTTCAGCAGAGATACTAGAGTGGTTTGCCATTTCCTTCTCGAGTGAATTAAGGCAAATAGAGGTTAAGTCTACTTGTCCAGGTTCATACAGCTACTAACTGTCCGAGGCTGGATTTCTGATTCTAGGACCAGTGCTCTATCTGCTTAGTCATATCATTACTGTGTGTGTATATAATGTCTATTTCTGTATATGTGTATATTATATATATTGTGTATATGCATGTCTATTTGTGTATATGTATATATTATATTATGTTTGTTTTTGTACACATACCCCAAACATCAAAAGAAAGTAGTTCATGGGTGCAGGTTGAGAGCCAGGTCTGTATCCTAGGTTCAAATCTGACTTCAAAACACTTCCTCGCTTTGTGACCCTGAGGAAGTCACTTAATCCCCATTTCCTGGCCCTTATCACTCTTCTGTGTTGGAACCAATACACAGAAGGGAAAGGGAAAGAAAGAAGGAGAGAGAGAGAGAGAGAGAGAGAGAGAGAGAGAATGAAAGAAGGAATGAAGCTCAGTGCTGTATGAAGGAAAATACCTTCCTTTGACACAGAATAACATCTGTCCCCTGCCATCCCGCTGAGCATCAACATGCAACATCACCATGGAGGGAGGAAGGCTGGCACAGGAAGGAGAAAGTCTCTTTATTTCTGCTCTTGAACAGATTGGCTCCCTGGAGTATGGAGGAAACCATTCTGGTCTGGAACCTAAGACCAGATCTTACCTGAAATTAGTGAGGCTAAATTTCTCTTGCTCTCATTTTATTAATAAATGCTTAATACTCCAGATAGACGCTATTTTATTCCTAACAATATGGCTGACTACAAAGGCAGTTTTGAACCCTCTGGGTTTCATTTTTATTTTAGTTTTTTTATTCCTAACATTTCAAAGAAGTAGTTTGAAAAGGAGGGTATTACTAATTGAGGGAATCAAGAAAAGCAGAATTCTTTGAGTTATATTCAGGTGAAAAGGGAGTATAATTCAGGCATGGAGGACAACTAGTGCAATGGTATAGAGACAGGAGGTGAAGTGTTTGGGGGTGGAGGCAAAGAGAAGGCCAGTTTGGCTGCATTTCATAGTGTGGAAGAGAGAAATGTAAAGTGTCTGAAATACAGGTTATGGGGCAAAGTTGTGAAGGGATTTAAAAGCTAAACAGAAGAGTTAATATTTAATTCCAGGACCAACAGAAAGCCAGAGGAGTTGGTTAAGTAGCAATGAAATATGGTTAGATCTACACTTAAGGAAACCACTTTGCCAATATTAGGGAGTTTCTGGAGAGTATTTAAGCAGCAGATGAGATCTATGTACAAGAATATACTGGTTGCCATGTGAAAGATGGATGAAAGAAAGAGTAGAGATCTGTTGGGAGGCTATAGTGATCTAATTAGGTTGGAATAAAGGACTGGATTATGGTAGTGGGAGGATAGATAGGATGAGATATTTATCCTCTCAAGGGATATTGCAGAGAAATTTTCAACACTTGTAATTGATTATCTTTTATTTATAAGGGAGAAGGAAGTAACAAAGATAAATTAAAGATTATGAAATTTGAGACAGGCAAATAGCGATGCCTGTCCAAAGGAGGAGGAGGTTTAAGGAGAAAAATAATGAGCTTACTTTGAGACCTGTTGAATTTGAAGTGTCTTTGGAATATAGAGCTGGAGGTGTCTGTAGACATTTGGGTCTGGGGCATCTAAGAGAGGGTAAAACTTGATGCATTGTTTTGAGAGTCTTCAGTTTTGAGTAATACAGCTATTGAAGTGAATGAAATTTCTGTGGGAGAGAGAATTGAGAACAGAAAGTCAAGAACAGAACTTCCAAAAACAACTAGATTAAAGAGTTGGGATAGGGACGGGATTTAGTGAAGAAGAAAGAAAAGAGATATGAGTAGAAGCAGGGAAAGTGTTGTGTCTTGAAGCCAAGAGAGAAAATAATATCCACTAGTAGGGACTGGTTGGCAATGTCACAAGCTTCAGAGAAGTTAAAGAATATGAGGACTAAAAAGGACCTTTGGATTTGCAATTAGTCAATCCCCTTCTAAAGAGCAGTTTGAATGAAATTATAGGGAAAGACGTGTGATTACCAGGTTTTGAGAAGAGAGGTAGTAATGAAGTGGAGGCATCCTCTATAGAATGTTTTTTTGAGTCTTCTCTCCCTTACTCTCCATCCCAAAATTTGGAAATGTGAATGGCAAGGGATTCATGGGATAGTAGCTTAATGGAATAATAAAAAGCTCAAGGGAAGACTTAGGTTTGGGAGAATTCAAGGTTATATATAAGCAGATATAGGAAAGAACCACTGAATGGAAGATAAGAGAAAAAAGCTGCTGAAACTTAAATCTTGGAAGATGCACAAGAGAACAAATTCAAAGTTACAAGCCTTAGTGAGAATTAAAGCTACTTCATCTTCTGTGGTCAGAAGTAAGGAGACAGTAGATAATGATGCTGAGAAGCATTAGATGATCTCAGTATTCTCAATGAAATAATTAGAAAACAGAAGAGAGTAGCAATGGTATGGAGCTCTTGAGAACAAGATAAGGATAGAATAAAATCATTGTCAATACAAGAGTGAGGCACTAGGTTTATGTACCATGTTTATAGTGGGTTAAGTCAGAACAATTTCATTAATTTCTCCACTGATATGCATTAGCACTGGAAGACCTAAGGACTTAGTAAGTTTATGGTCATCATCTATCTCTACAATTAGCTTAAGAACTTAAATATCATCTTAGATAAATCTACTAATAATTTGTTGGAGTTCTACTTTATATTTATATTTATATATATTTATATAAGATATAAAAGTATCTTAATATTTTATTACTATGCAATTCTACCCTCTAAATTAACTTTGAGCCAAACAGTTTCCATAACCAGTTACTCAAATTTAGAATAAGATATCTGTGTTTGTAGAATCTCTTAACAATTTCCATGCCATTCACTCATTTATTTATTTATTTATTTAGTCGCTCATTTATTTACTTGTTTGTTTGTTTGTTTGTTTGTTTGTTTTTAAGCCCTTAACTACTGTATATTGGTTCCTAGATGGAGGAGTGGTAAGGGTGGGCAATGGGGGTCAAGTGACTTGCCCAGGGTCACACAGCTGGGAAGTGTCTGAGGCTGGATTCGAACTTAGGACCTCCCTTCTCTAGGCCTGGCTCTCAATCCACTGAGCTACCTAGCTTCCTCCCATGTCATTTTTTTAAGAAGAGTATGAAGGGGAAATTTCTTAAAATTTCTAACCTTTTGCTTGATGTGAATCAGCATTCATAACTTAATAGGTAAAGTGAATTATTTATGTTTGTATGAGGAGTATCTTGGGATCATAAAATAATATAGATTAAACTAATGACATTTTATGAAATAGAGAGGAACTAAACACATGGTTCATTGGCATAGGGATTTCTCAGATGAGGAAATTATAACACTATAAACCATCATTGGAGAGAATATTAGGCCTAGAGCCAGGAAGCCCTGAATTCAAATATGGCTTCAGACACTAACATTGTAACCATGGGTACATAATTTAAGCTCTGTCTATCTCAATTTTCTCTCCTATAAAGTAGGGAATAATATCCCCCAACTCAGAAATGGTTGTGAAGTTAAAATGTGATATTTGTAAATCACTTTGTAAACCTTAATTTAGGTTCTATTTAAATGCTCACTTGGTTATAGAGAGTTACCCAGCTGACTTTTTTTAACCATTTAAATTATCTACTCAATTTATCACAGCAGTGTTCCTAAATTGGTGTATTTCCTTTTTTCTTAGATTTCTTGGATTCCTCTATCAGAAGAAAATGTTTACAATTTGATCCTGAGGAACAAACTGCCCCCTTAACTGGTTGTGACAAAACAATGATGGAAGAATATTTTAATGAAAGTAGATTTCCTCATAATGAAGTAACATCTCAGGATGTAGGTTTTGAAGAAATAGAAATGAATAGAGGAGAGCTAGAGTCAGCTATAACAGAAATTGGTAATCAGACACAATCTCAAGAAAGAGGCTACAATGATTTTTCAAAAAGGCAAAGAGTTTCAAATACAAAAGAGTGTATCTTGACTGCAACATGCCTTCCCCCTAGAAAACATTCAGAAGTAGAATTGGGGAGTTTTGGAGAAAATAGTCACTTTCCAACAAAAAATAGCACTTCGCATGACTCCATTAATTCCAGTATAAATTCTTTAACTCAGCTTCCTCAGGATACACGAGAACTTTCAGTTGTGATTTATGGAGAAAAGGAACCTTTGTGCGAAGTGAAACAAAAACCAAGATTTAGGAGAAACTCTGATTCAACTTTTATCACAAATAAAGTAAGATCTGAACTAAAAGAGAGCTTTGGTAATATTAAGGAGAATCAAGAAACTGGAGGAGATGCTCAAGAAATGTTATCTGAAAAGTGCAAAGAAGTGACATCAATTTCACTGGGGGCACAGGTCAACATTGTAAGCCTAAGAGACCAAGAAAAAACTAATTTGATTACAGAAAAAACAGCTATTGAACTATACCCTGAGGAAAATTTGCCTTTGAATAAAGAGAATTTCATTTTTCAAACAATAGATAAAAAGAACTTAAGGGTGACAGACAATTCTGAGGAATTCTTTGCAACAAGTTTCTGTTACTTGGGAGAGTCTATTCCTGAGAACTCTACAGAAATAGATCGTAAACAGACAGTTCAGGAGTTGTTCACGGAAGATTCTTTTTCATCAGAAATAGTTCCTGAATTTACAGAGGACAGCCAGGATAAAAATCAGTATTCAAAATTGGTTTATGAATGTATATCACAAAGTAATAATTCTTATTCAAAAAATACTATTGATACTAATGTGAAGCCAAAGAGAAATGAAGAAAATTATTTGGGAAAATGGGCAGAGTATTTTGATCCTGATTCAAATAAAAGTTTTAGTTGTGGCTTCAAAACAGCTTCTAATAAGGAGATAATACTCTCTGAACACAACATTAAGAAAGGGAAACTTTTCTTTAAAGATATTGAACAGCATTATAACAGCAGTTCTATAGAAGTTGTGAATACTTCAACTTCAGTAGCAGCAGAAAACATCAAGACTGATTTAGATATTAAAAACCAAGACAAGAATTCTTTTCCTGCTTGGAAATCAGGCCCAAGCCATATTATATCTAAGGATGCGCAGAGTAACATATTTGTTCTTAATGAGAAAGAAATTGACACAGCTCTGGAAGATTTATCCTTAAAAAAAGATCTTGATTTTAACCACAATTTAACAGCTAGCCAAAAAGCAGAAATCACAGAGCTTTCCACGATACTGGAAGAAACAGGAAGCCAATTTGAATTTACACAGTTCGGAAAACAAGGTCCTACAGTACAGACCCTTGAAATATCCACTAACAAAGTAGATGAGTTGGGCAACTTAAATACTTTTGAACTGCAGATGGGTTTTGAACTTGGTGATCATTTTGGAGCTAAATATGAGACAGATAATAACAGATCTCCTGAACAAGCAGATTTAAATGTGAACTCTGAAGTGGTAATTAATGTAAAACAAAGAACTGTTTATTTACCAAAAAGTAACTCTGAACAAGGTGCCTCTACTGATATTTTTAATGAAAATGAAATGGAATTTAAAGGCTTTTGTTCTGCTCTTGGAAGAAAGATGAACGTTTCTAATGAAGCTTTACAAACAGCTATGAAATTGTTCAGTGATATCGAGGAAATTGGTGACAGTCCTCTGCAAAATCTTAGGAATAGTCCTTTGGATAGAAGTCAGAAGTCTAATATTGTTCCTGCATTCAAGATAGCAAATTATATTGATAATAGTAAAGATTTTAAAGGAAAAGATGCTAAATATATACACAAACCACAATGCAATGTTGAGAATAATACTGGCATTTTTGTTGAAGAAAATATGTTAAATTGCAGCAGAGATCCAGAAAATAAAGAGAGTAGTAGTCCATTATTTATTAGTTCACATAAAGATAGTAGTAAATTAAAAGGATCTGTTGAACCTGATTCAGATAATAACTTTCAAAGAGAAATAAATGGTTTGTCATCTTTTGATCAGCAAAATATAAATCCGAAAATGTCTGACCAACTTATAATACAAGAAAGTTATCCAGTTAAAGAAGGATTGTTAGATTTAATTTACTTGGGAAAAGCTGTTAAAGATGAAAAAAATTTTACCTCAAATGTAAGCGGAATGGAAGAGTTGGTTTCTAATCAGGAGGAACAAAAAATGAGAGAAAATGAAAATTCCTCTCAGCTACCAAGTTTTCAGACTGCAAGTGGTAGAAATATTATGGTCTCCAAAGACTCTTTCAGTAAAGTTGCGCACTTGTTCACTGAAGAATGCTCAGTAAAAGAACTAAATGATTTTTCATTTCCTTTTACTTTGAAAATGCCAAATATTGCTCTTAATAAATCAGTGGAGCCTTCAGGAAAAGAGAGTGAAAATTTAGTTGAAAATGAAATAGAAGAAATGGCTCTTGCTACTAAAAAAGAATTGATGCCTATCCAAAAGGGACCAAAAATTGAAAACAAAAAATGGAAAGAGTATAATATGGTGGGTTTTCATACTGCTAGTGGGAAAGAAGTTATAATTTCAAAGGAATCTATGACTAAAGTAAAGCACTTTTTTGTTGAGGAAAATTTGGAAAATGATGTTATTAGCATTAAGAATCCCAAGACGGAATTCTTTAATGAAAGAGAGAAAGTTAATGAAAAACTTGTACAAGCTTATGAGATAGTTGAGTTAAATAATGCCCAAGTGTGTGAAGAAATGCAGAGTTTTCAAGATAATGATGAAAAAGTCCTTGTTCCTGTTAGAACCACAGATCTACCTAAAATAACTGATAGTATGCTGTCTAATGAGCCTTCAAATGATATTTTATTTGAAGGGAAACTATCTGAAATTAAAGAAAATTGTATATTGTCTGATGCTAAACAGTTTGCTGATTTGCCTGTTGAAAAGTCAGGTTTGGGATTTTACACAGGCCATGGTAAAAGCATTTCTGTAAGTGAGACTTCATTACTGAAAGCAAGAAAATGGCTCAGAGAAATAGATTTAGGAGGAAAGACTGAAGCTTCAAGTATGGTTGTCTCTTGTGTTGCTGAGACCATGTGTGTAAAAGCAGACTCTGATGTCCATGTGGAGAATTCTGTGCCTTTATGTACTTCAAATAATATATCATCAATTGAAGATAACAAAAATATTTCTGATAAACAAGATGCAGTCTTTTTAAGTAACGGTATGTCAAACATTAAACATAACTTAAAACATGACATAGAAAGGTCTGATTTTTGTCATTCAGATAATGCAGATTTCTTTTCAGAACATATATCTGATAAAATAATGTCATGTCTTAAGGCACAGCCACCTGCATTCACTACAGCAAGTGGTAAGACAGTTCACATTTCAAATGAAGCAGTACAAAAAGCAAGAGAGATGTTTATAAATGATGGTGATAAATACCTAAAACCAAACATTGAGAACAAATCAGAAAATAACCACATGAAAAATGTAAAAGATCCTTCTAAGATATTGGAAAACAAAGACATTTCTCCTAAATCTTTTGATGGCAAGAATAGGAATATATCCATGAATGATATTTCTATTTCAAATAAAATACATAGTAAAAAAGCACAACTTGAAACTATGTCCACAAATACTGGATTAGAGATGGACTCTGAAGTATCACATTGTCAAATAAATTCTAAAACTTCTGATTTATATAAATATACTATTGGAAGACAACCCAAGTGTAGTCCTTCTGTTGGAATTTTTTGTACAGCAAATGGCAAACCTGTACAAGTATCAGATAATTCATTAAAGAAAGCCAGACAAGTGTTTTCTGAAATAGCAAATGATTCTGAGCAATTACTTTCCCTTAAAGGTAGTGAAAGCCATCCAGAAACATCAATAGGAGAAGAAAATGCCATACTTTATGCAAAAACCAACCTACCAGCACAAAAGAAAGGCTATTTGAGTAATATGCAGAGTTTATGTAATAATTCTGGATTTAATACAGCAAGTGGAAAACAGGTTTTAATTTCTGAAAATGCATTGCAAAAAGTTAAAGGTATGTTAGTAGAATTTGATTTAATGAAAAATGAATGTCTTGAATCTATACAAGATGTTACACCAAAAGCTCTGTCTCCAGTACTTTGTATTGAAGGTGGTGAAACCCCCAAACATATTGTAAATTTCCAAAATAAGGAAATCTGTAATAAAGAACTTAACTTCTCCAATAACTGTAATGTTGAGATAACTTCTTCAGAAAATAGAACTATTGAAGTTTCTTGTGATCAATTTAAGCAAGATGTGAAACAGTCACTTTTAGAAACCAAATTGACTCCTGCTAAAGAAATTTCATTTTTGAAAAAAGGACAAGTTGGCCTTAAGAATGTGAACGTGGAAAGTAATGAAGCTATAGATGGTCTTCCTTTCAAAAGAAATCTACAGGTTTCTTCCCCTAACTCCAAAGCCCAAGAAACTTTTATGGAAAGAGAAGCAGTGGAAATTGCCAAAGCCTTTATGCAAGATGATGAATTCACAGATTCTGAATTACCTCATAATACCAAACAGTCCTTTTTTACTTATAAAAACAATGAAGAACATATCCTGATGAATTCAAGATTTGGAAAAAGAAGAATGGAAGAACATGCCTCATATGGTAGGTCTTTTAATTTTTTTTTTCAATGTACAATATAATAGTTAAAATGGAATTAAACCCCTTGTTTGATTTACTGCTAAAACAAAGTTGTATTAGACTTATATGTAGTTTATGCGGGGAGGGGGTGGTATGCAATTTGACTGCTCGTTGGTACTTTGGTGTGACTTTCCTTTCAGTGTTAGTTCTGGTGAGATAATTGGCAATCGGCCTCATGTGCACTGAAGGTGCTTGGCAGATTCTTCAATGTCTCCTGGTTCTTTGGGTTTTGGCTTCCTAATTAGGTCTTTGGATTCTGGTGAGATTCACTTTCGCTTTTGAATTCACATTTGCAGTCTGGAGACATTAGGATTAAACTTAGGATATTTGTAGCTAGGCAGTACTGTCTGTCTCTACATTTTTCCATTTTCACTCTTTCTACCTCTTTGTAAATAAAGCTGCCAAAAGTCATTTTGACTTAAATGGTAATATTTTTAAATCGGCAACCACAGTGTAACTTTAGAATTCTTATATTTAGCATAAAACTTAAATTTAAATTCTTACACCATAAATTCTTATTAATTAGAATTTTCATTGCATTATTATTTGACATTATTTCTGCTTTTCTGCATTTGGTTTTGAAGTTTTTATGCCCTAGTATATATACTAGTTCATTTTTTTTCTGTACATACCATGTACTGCTGAAAAGAAGATATAGTTCCTTTTGTCCCCATTTGATTTTCTCCAGACAGCTATTAAATCTGACTTTTCTAAAATTTCATTCACTTTCTTTACTTCTTTCTTGTTTATTTTTTGGTTTGATTTATCAAGTTCTGAAAGGGGAAAGTTGAGATCCCCCACTAGTGTTAGACAGTTTTACTGTCTATTTCCTCTTTAAATTAAATAATCTCCAGAGCCAGATGGATTTACAAGTGAATTCTACGGAATTTTTAAAAGAACAATTAATCCCCATAAACTATTTAACAAAAAAGGAAGAGGAGTCATGCCAAATTCTCTTTATGACACAATATTTAATTTAATTAATATTTAACTAAATATTTAATTCATTTAATTTTTTTCTTTAAAATTTTTAAGACTTTACCATTTGTTGCATATATATTAATTATTGATATTACTTCATTGTCTATAGTACTTTTTATCAAGTTATAATTTCTTTATCTCTTTTAATTAGATATATTTTTGTTTTATCTGGTCTGAGGGCACAATTGCTCCTCTTGGTTTTTTTACCTCAGTTGAAGCTCAATGGATTCTGCCCAATCTCTTTACCTTTTACTCCTTCTGTATCTCCCTGTCTCTGTGTACAATGTTATTCTGGCTCTGCTCCTCTCACTCCGCATCAATTCCTGGAGGTCATTCCAGTTCACATGGAATTCCTCCAGTTTATTATTCCTTTGAGCACAATAGTATTCCATCACCAATAGATACCACAATTTGTTTATCCATTCCCCAATTGACAGGCATACCCTCGTTTTCCAGTTTTTTGCCATCTAGAATGGTTGAATCAATTTACAACTCCACCAGCAGTGCATTAATGTCCCAATTTTGCCATTCCCTAATTGATAAATGGGCAATTTTCAGATAAAGAAATCAAAACTTTCAATAAGCTCATGAGAAGATGTTCTAAATCTCTAATAATTAGAGAAATACAAATCAAAACAACTCTGAGGTATCACCTCACACCTAGCAGATTGGCTAAAATGACAACAGGAATTTCTTTTTGTACAATTAATTTAGCTCCTTGTATATTTGAGTAATTAGACCTTTGTCAGAGTTTTTTGTTATAAAGATTTTTTTCCCAGTTTGCTGTTACCCTTCTGATTTTGGCTGCATTGTTTTTGTTTGTCCAAAAACTTTTTAATTTAATGTAATCAAAATTATTTATTTTACATTTTGTAATTTTTTCTAACTCTTGTTTGGTTTTAAAATCTTTCCTTTCCCATAGATCTGTCAAGTATACTATTCTGTGTTCGCCTAATTTTCTTATAGTTTCCTTCTTTATATTCAAGTCATTCACCCATTCTAAATTTATCTTGGTAAAACTAGATCTAAACAATTGGAAAACCATTGATTGCTCATGGGTAGGATGAGCTAACATAATAAAAATGACCATTCTACCCAAATTATTTACTTATTTAGTGCCATACCTATCAAACTACCCAGAAAACTTTTTTGCAGAATTAGAAAACACTAAAACAAAGTTCATTTGGAAGAACAAAAGATCAAGAATATCAAGGGAAATAATGAAAAAAAAAATGTGAAGCAAGGAGGTCTAGCAGTACCAGATATTAAACTATACTATAAAGCAGCAGTCACCAAAACAATATGGTACTGGCTAAGAGACATAAGGGAGGATCAGTGGAATAGACTTCGGGTAAGTGACGTAGGGAAGACAGTCTATCATAAACCGAAAGAGCCTAACTTTTGGGACAAAAATCCACTATTTGACAAAAACTGTTGGGAAAATTGGAAAACAATATGGGAGAGATTAGGTTTGGCTATGTAATTCTTAGTTATAAACTTAGCTTCTTTGACTTCTGGAATGTCATATTCCAAGCTTTCTGATCCTTTAATGTAGAAACTGCTAAATCCTAGGTAATCCTGACTGTGACTCCATGATGTTTGGATTCTTTCTGTTTGCAATACTTTTGTTTCTGTTTGCAGTACTCCCAGACAGTCCTGGGAGCTGTTATTTGGGGATTTATTTCAGGGTGTTTGGTGGATTCTTCCCATTTCTATTTTATTCTCTTGTTCAAGAATATCAGTACAGTTTTCTTTGATTTATTTCTTGTAATATGATGTCTGGCCTTTTTAAATTTTATCATAACTTTAAGGTGGTCCAAAAATTCTTAGATTGTCTTTCCTGGTTCTGTTTTCCAGGAGATTTTTCAGTAAGATATTTCATACTTTCTTCCATTTTTTTCCCATTGTTTTTATTTTGTTTTATTCTTTCTTGGTGTTTCATTAAGTTATTCACTTCTATTTGCCCAATTCTAATTTTTAAGGAATGATTTTCTTCTGTGAGCTTTTGAACCTCTGTTTCTATTTAGCCAATTCTATTTTCTATGTAACTTTTTTCTTTATTGGATTTTTCTACTTCTTTTTCTATTTGACAAATTCTACTTTTCAAGAAACTCTTTTCTTTGGATTTTTGTGCCTCTTTTTCCATTTTGCTAATTCTTCTTTTCTAAGCTGTTGTTTTTTCTTTTTGCATTACTTCCATTTTTCTTCTGCCTCTCTGATTTTTTAGTTCCTTTTTGAGCTCTTCCAGAGCCTGAGACCCCATTTTTCTTTGAAGTTTTCCATGTGGCTTCTTTGCTCTCACTGTCCCCTTCTGAGTTTGTGCCTTGTTCATCTTTGTCTCCATGATAATTTTATTTGGTTAGGTGATTTTTGTTTGTTTGTTTTTTCTGTTTGCTCATTTTCCTAGCCTTTAAAAAAACCCAAACCATTATCTTAAAAGGTATGCTCTGTTCTCAGGGCAGAGGGGACACTGTCTTAAACTTCAGATTTTCCTTTGTTATTACTTTCAGCTCTAGTTCTGAGTTTCTGTAAGTTTCAGTTTTTGCAAGACGGTATGATGGCCTATGGGCTGGGGGCTCTGAAAGCTGCCTCCCACTGCTGATTCAATCTCCTCTAGCGACTGCTGATGGTTTGCAGGGCTCAGAGCACTGTGAGCTACCTTATGCTGGGACTCAGGGCCTCGCCTCAAGCCTGGCCAGTGGATCTGAGCCTCTCTCTGAACTTACAACAGGCAGGGTTGCTGCAGACTGCCTTACCTTGGGCGTTGAGACCTCACTGCAGAGGGCCGCAGTTACTTTAGGCCTGACTTTAGGCTTGAACTGGCCAAACTTTGTGGACTACCTTGAGCTAGGGGTTAGAACTTCAAAGGATGCACAAGGGTCATCTGCTGTTGGATTAAGTAGGGTCTTGGGGTCCCAGAGTTGGCTTGGACCCAGGTTCAGAACATGGAGCTGTAGGTGGGGGGGTGGGCAACTTGTTGTACTTCTTGGTCGTACAGCTTTGCTTCTGACTCCCTTTTCACCCCAGTGAAATAGGCCCTCTAGGCCTCTCTTTCAGGTTGTTTTCTACAGAAGTTACTCTACTCTGCCTCCTTGTTGGTTCTGTTACTCCAATATTCATTTTGAGACCCATTTTAAGGTTGGTTTAAGAAAATTCTCAGAGTAGTTCCAACTTTCTGTGCTGCTACTCCACCATCTTGGCTCTATCCGTCAAGAAGGATAATTTTAGGAAGAATTGATGATCACTGGGGTAAGATCATAATGAATATTGGGAGTTGTGAGATCAAAGACATATGGAGAAGAGGCACTTGTTTGTCAGAGACTGGAGCAAAGGAAAGAATGTGGAATTATGTCAGGGAGTTTGGGGGTATAGAATTCTGAAGAAGAGAAAGCTCATGCCATGGCTTTTGTTTCCTTAATAAAAATTGGGGCTGAGGTACGTTTCTGAGAAAGAAGTAGGAAGCAATAATATAGGGATCTTGAAAAGAAAAGGTTTAGAATAGACAACAGGAAGCAACAATAGAGCCAAAACAGAGAAAATGAAAGAACTGCCATACTGCAGGAGCAGAGAGACCCAGCTAAGATTAGGTAGAAAATTTCTATTAGATCCAGTTGTCAAAATTATGTGACTTTAGCAACAGATAAGTAGGAACAAAAAAGCTGTGTGGGGTGACTGGTTGGTGACTTGGAGTTGAGATCTGGCAATACATGAGTCACAATAGGATAAAGAACAAAAATAAAGGACACTGTAAAATTAGCTAGAGGGTCAAGATTTTAGTGAAAAGAAATTGAAAATAGAATAGCAGTAAGATAGATGAACCAGAAATTACAGAAAAGATGAAGGGATAGATTTAGGGGAAGGAGTTGGAGAGCTTCCAAATGAAGGGGGTGGGAGGAGACTGTTTAAATTCCCAGAAAAGGTATACAGCATAAAAAGCTACCAGTCATATATTTATTTTTTATCTTTAGGTAATCTTTATTTTTTTATTTTTTTTTTATAAAAACTCTTACCTTCTGTCTTAGAATCAATACTGTGAATCAGTAGTTAGAATCAATACTTGATTCTAAGGCAGAAGAGTGGTAAGGGTAGGCAATGGTGGTTAAGTGACTTGCCCAGGGTCACACAGCTGGGAAGTGTCTGAGGTCAGATTTGAACTGAGGACCTCTTGTCTCTGGGCCTGGCTCTCATTCCACTGAGCCATCCAGCTGCTCCCCTTTACTTAATCTTTAGGAGAATAACTACCTGTATATTAGGGTTAAATGTGAAAATACAAGAGGGGGACAGGAAAGTTTTGCAAATGGCTTTCTATAGCAGATTTCATCTTCACATTTGAAAGGTTTAGAGAAAATGGGATTTTTTGGTTTTGGATGAGCAAAAATCAGTTGACTGGATCAGGGAAAACATGCACATGTAGCCACAGAAATCTCTGTTCAGGGTATTAATGGCCAAGTGAGGCATGACAAGGAAATATATGCTTATTTAAGGTGTTTACAATTTATAAAGTATGTCTGCCTCAAATAATGAGGTATTATACATCCATTTCTGGATGACAGATTAAATCTATCAAATACTAGAACCCTGGAGGGCCTTCTCAGATTCAGGATTACTGATACGGACATTAGCGTTTCTAACACCCAGATCTCTTCTGTTTGTGAAAACGAGACAGGATGAGGCCGAGGTAGCAGATAGATGCACGACCACCTGGGAATACCAGTTGCTGTAGACTTTATTTTTTGTTTTAAACCCTTACCTTATGTCTGGGATATATAGTATCAGTTCCAGTCCAGAAGAACACTAAAGACTAGGCCATTGGAGGTAAGTGGCTTGCCCAGGGTCACACAGCTGAGACAGTGTTTGAGGACAGATTTGAACTTCAAGGTCCTCCCAACTCCATTCCTGGTGTTCTATCCACTAAGCTACCTCACCACCCCGGTGTATGCTTTTTATTTTTATTTTTAGTATTCTGTGTATTTATTGTTTTACAGCAGAATGCCCAACACAGATCATCATAACTGCCAAATAGTCACCAATGCAAAATAGTATATATAGTGCTTAAGTACAAATGGGAGACATGATTTTTTTTTCTCTAAATAAATTACTTAAACACAAATTTATGGTCCTACAAAATAGCATTATACTAGATGGTCTAAGTCGATAATGGCAAACCTATGACACATATGTCAGCACTGACACACGTAGCCATGTTTGATGACACACAGCCGCATACAGAGAAGTATGAGCTGCATGCCAAGGATGAAACATTTGCTGTAGTATAGTGTAGACGCTCTGTGTACCATAGATGACAGTTCTACCTATATTATTTTACCTATTTTGGTTTATTAAATAGTTATATATTACAATTATACATTTTTGTTATTTAAACTATAAATATCACGAAATTACGGTTTTTTTTCTCAAAGTGACACACCACCCGAGTTATGCTCGGTTTTTTGGCGAATTTTGACACACCAGGCTCAAAAGGTTGCCCATCACTGAACTAAGTTGATCTGCCTCCTTGGACCCACAGTAACTTATTTTTCCAAAAACCAATAGAATCAATATACTGAATCATCATCAGTTCCATTGTGTGAATAATAGATCACAATAAATGAGAACCTTTTTTTTTCCTTTTTTTTTAAACCCATGCTTTTCATCTTGGAGTAAATACTGTGTATTGGCTCCAAGGCAGAAGAGTGGTAAGGGTAGGCAATGGGGGTCAAGTGACTTGCCCAGGGTCACACAGCTGGGAAGTGTCTGAGGCCAGATTTGAACCTAGGACCTCCCGCTCTAGGCCTGACTCTCAATCCACTGAACTACCCAGCTGCCCCAAGTCCCTTTTTCTAAGAGCTTTTGCTGGCTCCTCTACAAATGTGATCTAGCCTGGATAAAAAAACAACAGGTCTTTTCTTCAGTGGTCCAAAATGCTAAGTATGGTTAAGTATTCTACATGATCTATCTTCACTATTTCCATTTTTAGGTAGGATGTTAGATTACTTTCTTTATTTCATCTCACAGGACAAGTACAAAAACTTCACCCATGTCCCTAAGAACAGTGGACCAGGCATCCGTGAAAAAAGCTTTGCCACCCTCATCTTTAGTAGTCATCCTCCAGCAGTTAATCGGCCCAGTGTACATGATATCAGCTCCTTTGTGCCCAGACTGCATTATTATTTGCCACCTTACTGTATCAAAGGGATAGGAAACTACACCTGCTACAGCAGTCACTGTTAGTGCAATCATCCAGCTTATCACAATATGAGTATTCTTAGGGTCTGGAAGCATACCTTTTGCTGTATCATAGGTTCCAAATTAGGCTGCTCTATAGATAATAATACCCTGCACTGAAACATTGAAACCTTGATATAAGCCCCAAATTCCATCAGACTTGGTGATTTTCACAAGGCAGTCTCCCAGGCCTTTGAATTCTCTCCCTGTGCCAGATTTCCCACCATCAACTGCCAAATGGATTCTTGCAAAATCCAAAGGGTAGACAAAGCAGAGAGAAGTGGCTCCTGCTGTACCACCAGAGGCAAGATTACCAGCAAAATACCTCCAAAATTGTGTGTGCTTGTCCACTCCTCTCCAAAACACCTGCTTATACTTATCCTTAAAGGTGAAGTTAAGGGCCTGGCTAGGGAAGTATCTGATGACATTTGCTAAGTTATCCCACCAGAAGGAAAGCATCACTGGGTCCTTTGTAATTCAGATTATACAATCCATAATGCCTTTGTACTGCTTATCTTCAGCATTTTGTTTACTTGAATGCTGCACCCACAATAGTCTCTTGACTCAAAGGGGCCACCTCTGTCTTGGAAATAGCAGCGGGATGCCACTGGCCAAGAAGTCCTTGGCAAAGGAGGGCTAGGTGGTGGAATTGTAAACAGAAAGCTGGTGTAAGAGGGCTGAAAGCTGGGGAATGCTTTGCTGTCTGAATAGACCCTTGCTATAGCTCAGACCAAAAGTCCTTCTTAAAATTTTATTTATTTATGAAAAGGAAAAGAGATTAGTATAACAATCCAGCAGACCGAGAACTCCTATTTGTTTCCCTCCTCCCTTTATAGAATTTACCTACTTTTGTTAAGGACACTACCTTCCTTCCAGTTTTCCACTTTCATAACCACAGCATTGTCCTCCACTTCTCTCAACCTCACCCAAGATACTAGTTTTTTACCAAGTCTTGCTGTTTGGACCTTCACAACATCTTTAGCATCTGACTCCTTTCTCTACTCACAGTCATCACCTTCGTTGAGGCTCTCCTCACCTCCCAGCTTGGAACATTACAGCGGCCTCCTGCATGGTCTCCCCTCCACAAGTCTCTTCCCTCTTCAGTGCAGCCTCCAGACAGCTGCCAGAGTGATTTTCTTTCATTTCTTTTTCCCACTTTTCTTGCCATTTTTCTTCTTTCTTACTTGGTTCTTGAACTCCTTTTTGAGTTCCTCCAGAGATTGTGATCAATTTCCTTTTTTTTTTTTTTCAAGTTTGGGTGTGTTTGCTTGTTTTTCCACTCTCTGCTGTTGTTTCTGTAGTTTGCCTTTTTTTTTTCCTCCACAGAAATTATCCAAAATCAAGAGCTTTTTTTACTGTTGCTTATTCCTTTTGCCACTAGTGACTGATTGGGGTACCTGCATGTTGGTGGTCATAGCTTTCTCAGCTTCTGTCTTGCAGGCCTTTGCCTTGGTGGTATCTTCCCTTCCCAGTCAGAAGAAGCCTGGGTTTGGGCAGGTAGATCCAGGATGTTCTTTGTGTAATGTGCATTAAAGCGTTCTGCCCTGAGGCGCCAGCTGCTGGGATTTCCAGATGCTCTGTGAGTTTTTCCCTGCTGCCTCTGCTGGCTGGCCATGTTTCTGCCCAAGCGCTGTGCTCTTCAGCCTCCAGTCTTGCTGCTGAGGCCTTGCACTGCCCTCTGGAGTAAGTCTGTAGCACCCCCCTACCCCCCTAACCCCTCCAGGTAGTGGGAGGGGAGGGGTGATCCGCTTGTGCTTTGATTAGTGCTGTTTCACCCTCTTCAATGCTGCATCCAGTGGGAGAGCCCCTTTACTCATCTGATTTTGATTTCTGTCCTTTTGAGAAGCTTTGTAATAACTGTTTGGAAGAATATTCAGAAGGCTTCTACTATGCAGCCATCTTGGATGCTCTGCCTTTTCCAGAGTGATTTTCCTTAAACACAGATCTGACTATGTTAATGTCGTACTTAGTCACCTCTAATGGCTTCCTGTTGCCTCTAGGATTAAACCAGAGCTTTTCTGTTTGCTTTTTAAAGCTCTTTGCAACTTAGCTTGGAGCTATTTTTCAAACCTCATTATATATTACCCCTTTGTACAAAGCATAGTCCAACTAAACTAGTCTTCCTTCCCTCCATTATGCATGGTAGGCACTCTATAGAACAGGGGTCAACAACCTTTTTGGCCGTGAGAGCCATAAACACCACATTTTTTTAAATGTAATTTCATGAGAGCCGTACAGTGCTCACAGTGCTGCTCCTGTAACTGCGCCTGAAAAAAATTGGACTTCATGGCTCCTGCAGAAAGAGCCATATGTTGCTGACCCCTGCTATAGACCATCTCCTTGCCTTTGGGCTGACTGCCCCATGCCTACGTGGTGGGGGGGGCTCTTTTCTCATCTTTATCTCATGGAATCCCTTACTTCCAGACCAAACTCAAGAATGCATTTTGAACCATTCCTCATACTCCTCCGTTTCTTGTACCCTCTCTTCCTAATTGCCTTGTGTTTACTTTTATATTCATTCTATTTCTGCCACAGAATATAAGAAGGGTGTTTTAATTTTTTGCCTTGGTATCTCCAATAACTAGCACAGTGCTTGGCACACAGTAGGTGATTATTAATGCTTGTTGGATGGTTAATTGAAACAAAATGTATGAAAAAAAAATCCTGTTATCTAGATTGTTTTATAGCCAAATGGAAAGTAGCGAAATTATTTGGTATATAGTCTGCCAGTGGACAGAATCCAGAACTGAACAGGAGGAAGAGTGAGCTAGATTGCATTTGGGAGGTTTTACAAGGTTTTTAATGATTTTCAAGCTACTCCCCAGGGCAAATGTCTCTTCACATGAAAATTTTCCTGCTAATGCTGTGAGCTTGTGAATCCTATAACACTATTTTCTGACTTTTCTTAAATTGTGAGTGAACTAAAGAATGTAATGGATTCAAAAGGCATGGTAGACTAGTAGACTGGCAAAGTTTTAAAATTTTATTGATTCTTATTTCTTATACCTCTTATTTGTATGTATGCCTACACATCCCACCACCACCCCAAACACACTTGCACAACAAAGAAAGTTAAATCAATTTGACACAAAAAAAACTCTCAACAGCATTTTGTTATACAACATTGTTTCCTAATCCGCTTAACTTTCTGGACATTAAATTAATTTGAATTCTATTTCCTTTTAATGTTTTATTTTACATTTTTGTTGTCCATCTGATTCTTTTTACTTGATTTAGCTTAAATTACTATACATTAGGCTGTTCATCCATTCCCCAGTTATGTACACACCACTTTTATTTCCAGTCTTAATCACATTTATGTTAAAGAAGCATAAGAAATATCAAGTAGATATATGAGCAGAAAAGGTGTGAGGTTGATCACACCCAAGGGGGATTAAAGGTTCCATCTGAATGTATGTATTGTCCACCGATGCCTATATAATATCAGACAGTATTGGTGGTTATTCTCAAATTACCTTGTATGTAATTACTTTGTATACATTTTTTATTTATTCACTTTATATTTATACAATATATTATACATACCGGTGTGCATGCACACATATGTACACACATGCACATGTGTTGTCTGCCCCCCTTACCTATTTTAATCCTTATACTTACTACTTAAAATTATTTAATAAACCCACATTTTTTTGTCTTAGAATTCCTATGTTGTATCAGTTCTAATGCAGAGAAGTAGAAAGGATTTAGGTTAAGTGACTTGCCAAGGGTCATACAGCTAGGAAGTATCTGTGGTGAGAATTTCCATCTACAGGTCTGGCTTTCTATCCCCTGGGCCACCTAGCTGTCCCCTTACTCTTCAGGATCAGGTTTCTTTCCTCTCCCACATCTAAGCTTCTTTATGCCTTAGCTTTAGTAAATTGCTAGAGATAAAAATGTTATCCTATGGCCCACTTTCTGATGATTGGTAAACATTTGCAAACTTAGCTGGGGGTGGTCCTCAGACATAATTCTATATTCAGTCTTTCTATTGGGACATAGGACATGCCTGAACTTGCTCTGTACTTAGATTTTTGAGATAAAAAGATGACTTCTACTCCAGGAAAGGGCATCCAAGTAGATTTGTTTAGTAGAGATTTTTTGTGTGTATAGTCAGAATATAGCATTGGAAAATGATTTATGGAGGGCTTTGTGGGATTTTAGTTTATAATGCTTACAATCTTTTTAGACTAGAATAAGATTCAAAGGTCTTTAGTTTTAAAGAAAGATTGTTTGTAATTTCAAGATAAAGCTGTTAATAAGCAGTATTTTTTGTTTTTAACATTTATTTCATTCTAGGAGAACCCCCCATTAAAAGAAAATTATTATATGAATTTGACAGAGCAGTGGAAAATCAAGGAAAATCCTTAAAACCTTCAAAAAGCAGTCCAGATGGTAAAGGCCTTATTTGTTTGTTTTTTTTTTTTTCTTGCTATGTAGGTATTATATGGCTTCTTAAAGTTTGCTGTGTACATTTTTTTGAAGAAGATTCTGTAGAATGCTATAGTTATACAACATTCCCTGTTCTTTTTGTTGTTTGAAATGTTTATACTTTCTTACTAGCACAGTGTTTGGTATGTATTGGTGCAACAGATATAAATAAAATGAGATGACTTGAGGCTTTTCCCTAAGGTATGTCATGTGCAAGGGAAGGAGAACTCTTTTCATCCTGGCCTCATACACAGGCTTCTCTTATTTCCAGACCATCTGCCTCCCCAACTCAAACCCCAACTCCCCAAATTGTAATGAGATTACCTCTAGTCTTTGCATGAGAGTCCTGTTATCATTTTCCTTCTGCTGCCTGTTGCACTATGTCCATGTTCCTGTAATATATTTAAATTGAGAAAAACAACTGACCCCACATTTTTCCGTTTATTACTTTCCTTCCCATCTCTTTTTCCTCTTAGGAGTTTGGTATATCTAGGCATTGTTGAATATACCACAAATGCAAAAGCCAAACTGTGACAAAAGGCCTTTTCTCTTCCACTCCTGCCAGATGATAGACTCTTCTGCAGTGGTCTTGGGGTGTACTGAGGTCTTGGACTTTTCTTCCCCCTCTATCCTACCCAGGTTCCAGAATAGCTAATTATCATTCTGATAGTTAACTACTTGTGTTGTGAGGAAGATTATGTAGTATTAGTTGCATATAGTTTATATGGACCTAGCAGGAAAGGCTGGAGCTGGAGCATTCCAAGATGGAATGAAGGAGCAGGAAGTTGCTTGTGCCCTGAGAGAGACTCCATTTGTGGTTGGCACAAACTGTTGCTAGCCCTGGGAGATCTCAGACCTGCATCCTGATTTCCTTGGGATCCTGTGTGGTGGTGGTTTCTAACAAGTGGACAAGACCTACAGAGCAGCACCAAGTGGAGGAGAAGTTTTGAGATCTGGTGGACAACATCTCAAGCACACTCTCTCTACTTGGATACCTTGGATCACCTTGGCTTTTGGCATCCTGTGATCATCTGTGGATTACCATGAGAACCCCAAAGCCACCCTCAGATCCATTAGCTGTGCTGGTCAAACCTGGCTGGAACCAGGTTTGAAGCAGCCTCCCAGAGACTCTATTACTGCTCCTTTATGCCCAGCCTGGCCTAGATCAATTAGTATTAGAGAAGTTAAGTCCTCCCCTTGCCCTGTGGTTTTGCCCATTAGGTTTTAGTGTAGAATTCCTTATCCCACCTTTATTTTAGTTGAACATAATTAAAACTGTTTAAACCTTTACCTTGCCTGCTAGTTCCATAGACTCTGGCCTAGGGAGAGCTGGGCCAACTGCCATTCTGACAGTTAACAGTAAATACCAGCTTAGCAATGAACTCTGGTCTCCCCATCCTGGTCCTGTCTCTCCTTCAACCCAGTGTGTGTACCCACAACCATTTAGATTATGTTTAACATCTCTGGTGTCCATCTCTAGGTATGGCCATGAAGTGATAAGATTGTTGAAAAATTACCTGAAATTATGCATCCAGATAATTATCTTTCAAAGCAATTGTTTAGAAAAGCTATGTACTTATCCCAATTTTGTTGTTACTTTAAAAGGTTTTTAATCCACACAACAAATCCTATTTTCTCATTTTATAGGTAATTTTATTAAAATAGGTAGATTTTTTTTTAAAAGTAATGCGATTTAGAGCTCTATAGATAAGGAAAACTGAAGCCTAATGAGATTGTGAGTTGCCTAAAGTCTTATAGATAATAAATGGCAAAGTCAGTTTAATTAAAACCCTTATTCATTAGGCTTGGTTCCTATTGACAGCTTTCAAAAATCCAACCCATTCTTAAAGGCTGAAAATTTACCACCACTTAGGTTATATAAAAGAAGGCAGTGGAGGCTTTGAAAGCTGCACTAGTACAATACTTTCAAGAATGTTTTTAAACAGTATCATCTAGTTGAAATTAGTGTGTCAGTTCTTAAGATGGATTTCGTGGGATGGGCTCATTCATATAGATATTTAACTTATGGTATTTTTGTTAAGAACCTATCTCATTTTCTTAAGATCATACATACCTCATATGTTAATTTTTTATTATAAAGATATAATTCAAATAGGAATATATAACTTCAAAACAATTATAAACCTGAAATTTTTATCCAGTCTCTAAAAGCTATGATCTTCATGTGATTGACTAATTGACTAAACCAGTGATGGGCAAACTTTAAAGAGGGGCCCAAAGGAAAGGAAATGCTCATCTGTCAGTCTGTTTCTAAAGCAAGTCTTTCGAAGTTTCATTGTATTGTGTCCTACTCATTGTATTCGTCAGATTAGGAGTAATGTCACAGGGCTGGATAGAACATTTCAGGGGCCCGCGTCTGGCCTGCCAGTTTAGTTTGCCCATCACTGGACTAAACCATTTGAAATTTAGATTGTTATTACGGATAAAAGATAATATAAGTACATTAAATATTGATACTACTTGGCATTACGTTAGCTATGCTAGGCAATTCAAACAAATTTGTGAAGCCAAAATTTTTTTAGAGATTGTGAGTCAACATATTCGTCATACTATTGGTAGGAGCCCTAGCATAAGTGTTGTGAAGATTCAAAAAGCTAGGATTGTGTCAGTTCCTTTTGAATGTTTGTAGTAAAAGTGAATGAATAAGTTGGTAATAATAAAATAATAAATAAAATAATAAAACCCATTTGATTTTCATTAATATGCTTTAATATTTCCTTTCAGGCACAATGAAAGATAGGCAAAAGTTTATGCACCATATTTCCTTAAAGCCAGTTACTTGTGATCCTTTTAGGTAAGAAGTTGCTTTTTTCTTTATTTAAAAAGAATTAGGTAAATTTTACAAAATTTTTTAATTTTCATTTGATTTTCAGATCTGTATTTTCTTTCCCCTTCTACTTTCTCCTTCCTCCTCCATTTCCCTTTGAGAAAGCGGGAAAAACAACAAACATGCATAGTCAAGCAAAACTAGTTCATTTTTTGGTCATATTCCCTACTCTTCCCATTGTCTCTATCAATATCTCCTTTTTCTTTAAAAAAGAAAAGAATATAATATACTTCCTTTCTTGCTCCTGCCCTCATTTGCAAGGGGATGGAATATAATATTTTTTTTGGAAATAATATATTCCTGTTATTAAAATTATTGGCAACAGAATACTAAGGCAGCTAGGTGGCACAGTGGATAGAGTACTAGTCTTGGAGTCTGAAAAACTTGAGCCCAAATTTGGCCTCAAATGCCTGATATATGACCTTAGGAAAAATCACTTATATTCTGTTTACCTCAGTTTCTTTATCTGTGAAATGGAGATAATAATAGCACCCACGTTTACAGAGAGGTTGTGAAAATCAAATAAGATCACATTATTGTGTCCTGGAAGCTTAGGACCATATAAAAGCTAGCATTTACTATTATTATAACAAGGAGGCCAGGGGTTCTATAGTCAAAAAATTAGTATTGGGATTCAATGTGGAAATAGTTTTAGAATAAACCTAAAAGAATTGTTCAATCCACAAATCATGATATATTTGCAGAGAATGTGTGAAAAGACTATGAATATGATTACAAGGGCATCTGGGTGGCTCAATGGATAGTGTACTAAGCCTAAAGTCAGGAAGACTCATCTTCCTGAGTTCAAATTTGGCCTCAGATACTTACTAGCTATGCCACCTTGGGCAAGTCACTTAACCTGGTTTGCCTCAGTTTCTTCATCTATAAAATGAGCTGTAGAAGGAAATGGTAAACCTCTCCAATATTGTTGTGGAAAAAAACCCCAAATAGATATGAAATGACTGGAAAATGACTCAGCATAAATTTCAGAGTTGTTAGGGACCAATCCTTTCCCCATTTAACAGATTAAAATACTAAGATTTATAGGGGTTGTGATGTGTCCAAAGCTAACTGAATCATTGAATAGATTTGGGTGCTGCTTTATTCCTTATATGAGTATTCCTTTGTATGAGTAATCTATGAAAAACCCAGAAAATTTTATTTTCACTTATTTTTGTCATGATGTTGTGAATTTTAAAAGGGAGAAGAATACATAGTTATCTATAAAAGAATACTGGATGTTAAAATGTCATACAAATTGGATGGCTTTTAGAGTAAACTTCATTTAATTGCATATTAAATTAAATTTCAATTGTATTCAATAAATATTTATTAAATGTCTCTTACAGTTAACATATTATGTTAAGAGGTGGGAACATAAAGAGGAAAAATAGTGTGTTCCCTGACTTCCTATAGTTTATCACCTTATTGAAGAAGTCTGCCTCCTTTCAAGCAACCATTGACTCAAAAATTGTTGCAGAGAATTCCTACCCTGTAAAAAATCAAAAGGTAGCAATAAAACTATACAAAGTAATAAACAAATATCTTCCTTCTATGTAGCACAACTAAGGAATGGCGACAAATGCGATATCCCAGTTTTACTGCACCTGATCAAGAACTTACATCTAAATATTCCTTCTTAAAACACCAGACTTTGGAAAACTCAAGTCATAAGTTACTGCTACGAAGTCCATCATATAAAGTTTCTTCTACAGATAATGGAAAGATGAAATCCATAAGTATCAGAGGCAAGCCTGCCAAAGTCTTTGTTCCACCTTTCAAAACAAATTCAAACTCTTCCATAGCCACAGAAGAACAATACGTCAGAAAGAGATTTAAGGTGAAGGTAAAGGAGAACACACCAGAAAATGAGAAGCAAAACTATAGAGATGCACATAATTCTGGAGATAGTGAAAATAATGAAAATTATCTTTCTGAGAAAAATAACTTCAATCAAGCAACAACTCATATTTTTAAAGAATATGGAAACTCACACCTAGGTATTGTGTGGTATATACGTTTGTGTGTGTTTGCCTTTTAATTAGGTATTCTTTTAAATATCTTATTTTTTTCCTTTTCAAACAGTGGTTAATGGTGTTTTATGCTTTCCCAGCTGATTAAATGTTAATATGATTATGAAGTTGGTTTCACTAATTTTAAAAGTGTATTTTTTATTTCACCTGTTGAAACATCAACAGTAAATCCTCAAATATATTATTCACCAGTCTGCTAATTTTCTTTCCAAGCTGATATATAAACAAAAACCTTTTTTTTTTCTTTTTGGGAATTACTTATTTGAGCTTTTCTCATCCAATCCAAAAGTTAAAGATTTTGAATGTTCAGGTTCAAGTTTAATAAAAAGTCTTCTTATTGTTTAAGAAGATATTAAAATGTAACAATTCTATGTATTATAGTATACATGAAAACTTCAAATTGGTTTATAATTGGAAAACCATTTTACATTATTTTTTTCCTGATGTTTTTCTTTTAATAGAAATGATTGAAAATTTTCAACATGCCAGAGAGATGCAAGATATGAGAATTAAAAAGAAACAGACACAACAGATTCATCCCCAAGCGGGTAGTTTGTATCTTAGAAAAACATCTACTCTTCCTAGAATCTCTCTCAGAGTAGCAGTGGAAGGCAAAGTTCCCTCAACTTATTCCAGTAAACAGGTATATTTTTGTCTACATTACTAGTAGTTTCGCATGATTCTCAACAAATTATTTTAAAAGATACTGATAAGTGAATACTGTCATTAAAGATAAATTTGGAAAGCACCTAGACATCTGAACTGTGTTATAATTATAACCAAAGTAGTGAAAAAGCACAATTAAGTTGGAAGTCTAAGGTTCTGTTTCTAATTCCTTTATTACCTAATGTGATAATTCACTCTTACTTCTAAAGACCAGTTTTGAATCTGTACAATAGGAATATTACCTCAAATCAAAATTTGCAAGTAGTTGAGAATAAGGAGAGATGTGAACTATATGGTCATACAGTTAGATGGATTTAGAACTGCTTAGATGGCAAGAGTACTACAAAAAAGAGCAAGGAAGATGGTCTGTAACAAATTATTATTATTTTAATTGTATTTTTTTCCCATTTGCACATAGAAACAACTTTTAACATTAGTTTTCTTGACATTTTGCAATCCAAATTCTCTCCCCTCTTCTCCCCCCTCCTGGAGGTAGTAAACAATATGATATAAATTATACATGTGCTTTCATGTAATTCATATTTCCATATTCGTCATATTATGAAAGAATCTGCATTAAAGAAAAAACTCATGAAGGAAATAAAGTGAAAAATGGACTATTTTCTCTTTGCCTTCAGACTCCATCAGTTCCTTCTGTGGCAGTAGATAGCCTTTTGATAGCCTTTTTCATCATAGGTCTCTTGCATTCTTGCATTGTTGATAGTAGTTAAGTCACTCACAGTTGATCTTTATACACTATTGATGTTACTTTGTACGACATTGTCCTGTTTTTGCTCATTTCACTTTGCATCACTTCATATAAGTCTCTCCAGTCTTTTTTTTCTGAAATTATCATCATGAGTCCCTTCAATTTGTCTTAGAACCTTATGTTGCTGATAATAATTAAGTCCTGCACAGTTGATCATCATCTTTATTTTATTTTATTTTATTTTTTTAAAACCCTTATCTTCCATCTTAGAGTCAATACTGTGTATTGGCTCCAAGGCAGAAGAGTAGTAAGGGTAGGCAATGGGAGTCAAGTGACTTGCCCAGGGTCACACAGCTGGGAAGTGTCTGAGGTCAAATTTGGACCTAGGATCTTCCGTCCCTAGGCCTGGCTCTCAATCCACTGAGCCACCCAGCTGCCTCCTGATATCATCCTTATTGCTGTTACTGTGTACATTGTTTTGGTTTTGCTCACTTCACACTGTATCACTTCATAAAAAAGTGTTTCCAAGTTTTTTATGTGATCATTTTATTTGTCATTTCTTATAGCACAATAGTGTTCCACTGTAATTATATGCCACAGCCTGTTAAGCCATTCCTCAATTGACAGACATTCCTTCAGTTTCCAATTCTTTGCCACCAAAAAAAAAGAACTATAAATATTTTTGTTCAAGTGGATCCTTTTCCCCTTTCTTTGATCTCTTTGGGATACAGACCTAGTAATAGTATTATTGGGTTGAAAGGTATGTACAGTTTTATGGCCTCTTGGCCATGGTTTCTAAATTGCTTTCTGGAACTAGACATATTAGTTCACAAATCAACCAACAGAATGTTAGTGCCCTGGTTTTCCCAGGCCCCTCCAACATTTATCATTTTCTTTTTTCGTCAGATCATCCAATCTGATAAATAAGGCATTACTTCAAAGTTGTTTAAATTTGCTTATCTAAGCACTTGTGATTCTGAGCATTTTTTTCAGATGACTATACATAATTTTAATTTCTCCATCTGAGAACTGCCTATATCCTTTGATTGTTTATTAGTTGAGGAATGATCTGTATTATAAATTTTGATTCTCTTCTCTGTATTTGAGAAATGAGGCTTTTGATAAATGCTATTAACATTTTTTCTTTTCCTGGTTTGTAGTTTCCCTTCTTGGTTGTATTGCTTTTGTTCTTGCAAAAACTTTTAAATTTAATGTAATCAAAATTATCCATTTTATACCTTGTGATATTCTCTGTGACCCTTATCCATAAGACCGACAGGTAGATTATTCTGCCTTCCCCTAATTTGTTTATGGTATTACCCTTGATTTCTAAATTATATATCTATTTTGATCTTATTTCTTAACCAATACCAGATTGTTTCGATGATTACTGCTTTATAATACAGTTTGATAACTGATACTGCTAGGCCAACTCTTTCAAATTTTTTCATTAATTCCCTTGATATTCTTAGCCTTTTTATTCTTCTAGATGAATTTTATTTCTTTTTCTAACTATATGAAAAAAATTTTTGGTAGTTTGATATGGCACTAAATAGGTAAATTAATTTAGGTAGAATTCTATTTTGTATTACATTTCCTCAGCCTACCCATGAGCAGTTAATGTTTTTTCATTTGTTTAGATATGATTTTATTTTTGTGAAGTGTTTCATGATTGTATTCAAATAGTTTCTGGGTTTGTTTTGGCAGATAGATCCTTCAGGTGTAGGTATCTGCAGTAATTTTAAATGAGATTTCCCTTTCTTTCCTGCTATTGGACTTTGTGGTAGTATTTTTAAAATGCTGGTGATTTATGTGGGTTTATTTTATATCTTGCAACATTGCTAAAGTTATTCTTTGTTTTTATTAGTTTTTCCATTGGTTCTCTAAAATTTTCTAAGTTATTCCATCATATCATCTGAAAAGAGTAACAACTTTTCCTCATTGCCTATTCTAATTCCTTCAATTACTTTTTCTTCTCTTATTGCTGTACTAGTTTTTCTAGAACAGAATTGAATAGTAGCGGTAATAATGGGCATCTCTGCTTTCCCTTCGCCTCATTTTATCAAGAAGACTTCTTAGCTTGTACCCACTAAAGATAATTCTTACTGAAGGTTTTAGATAGATGCTATCATTTTAAGGAAAGCTCTCTTAATTCCAGTGTTGTCTTGTGCTTTTAATAGGAATAGTTATTGTATTTTGTCAGAAGCTTTTTCTGCATCTATTGAGATGATCAAATGGTTTCTGTTGGTTTTGTTATTCATATGATCAGTTAAGCTAATCATTTTCCTAATATTGAGCCATCTCTGCCTACTAGTATAAAACCTAATAGGTTGTGGTATATGATTCTTGTGATATATTGCTGTTATCTCCTTGATAGCATTTTATTTAAAATTTTTGCATCAGTATGCATTAAGGAGATATAATTTTCTTTCTCTCTTTTTGCTCTTCTTGGTTTGGGTATTAGTACCATATTAGTGCCATAAGAGAAATTTGGTAGGATTCATTCTTCACCAGTTTTTTCCAAATAGTTTATTTGGTATTGGAATTAATTGTTCTTTAAGTGCTTAATAGAATTCACTTATGAATCTCTCTGGCCCTGGGAATGTTTTCTTAGAGAATTTGTTGATGGCTTATTCAAGGGGTTAAGTATTCTGTTTCCTCTTCTGTCAGTCTGGGTAAGTTATGCTTCTTAAAAATATTTATCTATTTTACTTTAGCTGTCAGATTTGTTGGCATGTAAGTAGGCAAAATAATTCTTAATAATTGCTCTGATTTCCTTTTCATTGGTTGTTAATTCATCCCTTTTTAAAATCAAATTCACCAGTGGTTTGTCTAATTTATTGTTTTTTGCTTATTCAGAAAATCAACTCCTTATTCATGCGTTCAATGGTTTTCTTACTTTCAATTTTTACTAATCACTCCTTTGATTTTCAGGATTTACAATTTAGTGTTTGGGTCCTGTCACTGACTTAGATTAAAACACAGCATGTTCATCAAATTTGCATATAACTTTGAACTGAATGGGATAGCGAACTCATTGGAAGATGGACTCAGGATTCAAAATTATCTTGAAGTTAGAGCACTGAGTTGAATCTAATAAGATGAAATTTAGTAAGGATAAATAAAAAGTCTTTATGGTGAAAAAAAATCTATTGAAAAAAAATTAGGCTATTCTCTGGACAGTGCTTTTTAGTGAAGCATATCATGTTTGCGTTTCAGCTCTTCCAATAAAGCCAAACCACTGAGTTTGGGCCTCCTGACCTGTTTCTGCTTTTTAACAGCTTACTTCCTTTCTCCATTTCTAAAATCACAGATTCTCAAAACAGCTTTATTTTTAGTTTTTTGTTTGTTTTGTCTTTTTTAAGCTGTAATTCCCATGGAAACTAAAGCAATTACACCAACAGTGAGGACAATTGGGCCACAATTTTTGCAAGTGTGGATTATTTGTGGGTCAGAATCTTCCTGTAATGCTTCTGTGATGATAATATATACCTCTTCTTTCTAATGAGTAAAGGTTTTACACTTAATATTTTAAAATTCATTGTAAATTTAGTTTCTATTTGCTGCAGTTTTTATAGTTTTATAATCTGGTTTAGTCTTTCATCATCTAATCTTATTCACTAACTACCCTTTTTTCTTAACAGTTGTATATGTATGGGATTTCTAAACAGTGCCTGAGAATTAACAGCAAAAATTCAGAGTCTTTCAAATTTCACATTGAAGATTACTTTAGTAAGGAGCATTTATTAGATGGAAATGGAATACAACTGGCTGATGGTGGGTGGCTCATACCTACTGATGAAGGAAAGCTTGGAAAAGAAGAATTTTACAGGTATCTCATTTTTATAGAGGATTTTGTATTAATTATGAGAAAGACATTGTGATGCCTTAGAATGTTAAATTTAGAGTCAGAAGACTAGGGTTTGAATTCCACTTCTGTTACTTAGAACAACAGTTGCTGTTTTGGTAGATCTTTAAAGTTTCAAAGTGCTTTACTTATATTATTACATTTGAATCTGATAACCCTCTAAGGTAAACACTAGATATATTGTTAATCCCATTTCATACTGAGTCACAGAGACATGACGTCACTTAGAAAATCACGTACAAAATTAAGGTTAGGAAGAATGACCTAATTTATGCTATCACAATTTTATTTCTGTATCTTTTTTAATAAGTACTTATAAAATTGAAATAAAATTATTTTTTCTATTACATTATTCCTACCTGTTTACATTTACTCTTATAAGCTTAACTATGAATGTGAATGTTACAAAATTTGAAATTGATTATTTTTAATGGATAAGAAATGACTTCTTCATTTAGGAATCATTTCTGAATTAGCTATTTTTAACTAAAAGCTAGGAAAAATTTAAGAAAAAGCCTGCATTTAAAATAAGTCAACATTTAAACAAGTTATTGATGCTGAAAAAATGAGAAATGGAGAGAGGAAAATTTATCATAGTGACTAAAATTTTTAAATAGAAATTAACTGGCATCAGTTGCCATAAAGAAAAAATTAAAAGAACCCCCTAAAAAACTTCCTTAATGGACATTTGACAAAGCTGCCAAACAAAGATGGCAGCGAAAAACAACACCATTTTAGAATATAAATTCATTTGTAATATATTACAGAGGAGAGTGGTAGAAGATTAATAACATTATTACCTCACATAGCAAGCAGTGGTGGAAAAAGAATAGCATGTTGACAATAAAGCATGTTGACAAAAACTAGAAGTAGTCATCCTAAAAGACATTTAAGGATGAAACTAGGAGGACAACAGATAGAACATGGAAAAGATCTGCAACAATTTTAGAAATAAATTTTTTACAAACTTGACAGTGTAGAAACTGTATTTTGAGTCACTTCATTCTGGAAGTGCTTCCAAAGGAAGTAGAAAAGGTACTAAGAAAATCATTAGCCAGGAAGCTGAGCTAGATCATCAAATACAGAGAAGGAAGCCTGTTCTGTAGGTGTTTGAGAGTGCTGAGGGACTGATTCTCAAGATATCTGAAGGAAGAGAGAATACTAAAGGCATAAAAAAATTTAAAACTCCTGCCCCATTTACCTGTTTTCCTATCTATAGCACATTTTTCTGAGAATAATCTACACACATCAAAGACACCCTCAATCAGGATATTAGATGGGAACAAAATGACTTTCACTACTGATATTTTACAAAAAACCACATTGTTATCCTCACACAATTTCCTAAAGGGTTTATTTAGGCAGTAGAAGAGTCTCCTGTGCTTGTTGACTATAAAAAAGTATTTGAATTGGAAGCTTAGGATACTTTAGTAAAAGGTATCCTTCACAAAGTTGTCTTATGCATATGTTAAAATTATAACAGCAGAGATAACTTTGTTCATCTCCTCTTATCATTTACATCAAAGAAGGCATAAAAGAGAGAGACCTATTCCCGTCAATAATGTTTGCTTCTGTCACTGAGAGGGTCTTACAAAGTCCAACTTGAAGAGAAATTTCCTATAGGTGGTGAGGTCTTCTAGATGTTTCTGTGCACAGATGGCATTGTGCTATTTACTTTAAGCCTCAGAACATTGCAGTGCCTCCTAAATGAAATCTATTTCCATAAACACCCAAAAGACTTTGACCTAACTATCCACACTGGGCAAAAAAAAAAAAGAGAGAGAAAAGAGAAAAATGGTTGAAGAATATCTGTTGTCTGGTTGGCCAGCCTTTAGAACTTGTTATAAACTAGGACAGATACTACAAATGGAGAGTGAGTTGGACCCAGAATTGAACAGGATGAAGAAAGAATGCTAGAACATCTTTGAAAAATTGCAAAGTTCTTTTTTTAATGTTGCCTCGCTATTTAGATGATAGATTGAAAGCGCCTTGGCAGCAGGGGTTATTCAACTATCAATTAGTCAGACAACAAGCAAATTTTTAAAGTGTCTACAATGTGCCATTCACTGTGATAATGCTTGGGGATAGATATAAAAACAAAAATAGAACAAGCCTGGTCCGCAGGAGCATATAATTGATTGAAGGAGAAACATGTATGTATAGAATTACACACAAAATATGTGTAAATACACATTAATGGGAAAACACTGAGCATTGGAGAGGATTAAGAAAAGTTTCCTATAGAAAGATAAACTTAAGTGGAATTTCAAAGGATTTTATGAGGTAGAGATGAGGAGGGAACATAATTCTCAGTGCGAGAGGCAGCCAGTAGAAGATCATGGAGACAAGTGATGAAATGCCATGTGTGAGGAACAGAAAGAAAAGGACAATTTGACTGCATTGTAAGGTGCGTGAAGGGAAATAATGGCTAGAGAGGAAAGTTGGAGCCAGGCTGTGAATGACTTAAAATGCCAAATAGAAGTTAGTACTTAATGTTAAATTTTATTATTGGCTCAAAAAAAGTGATGCTCAAGAAGTGTTTGTTGAAGTAATTGAATGAATGTTGCAGTCATGTCGATTGGACACTATTTTCTTTGTGTAGACTTAGTAGACAAAATATGTTCTTAAGAAAATTTGAAACTAGCTGATATATTCTGAAGGTGTGTTGATCTATTGCCACAGTTTTTTAAAATGTTAATAATGGCTATTAAGTAAAAAAAATATCCTTTTAGACTTCCATGAAATAAATGTTAAATTTTGTTTGAAAGGCTACTATTAATTGTGGGAGGGTCTGTTCTCATTCAGCTCATTTATCCCAGTGACCTTTGGCTTAAATGGAGGTCTCTTCTGGCATATGCTATAGAATTCTGACTTTCAAAGTTCAGTTATGAAGTGGACCACAGGGAAAGGAAAATGGCCCGCATTTATATCTTCTTATTTATCTCAAGAATGGAATATAGGATTAACTCCTAACCTCATTTTTCTTTATTTTCTGAATCTGTGTAGCCTCTGCCTGATAGTTGACAAGAGACTGGATGTTTATTTTACAGAGCTATATTTCTTAGCCTCTACATATCTTTCCAGAACTTATATTTGTGCAGGATTTTAGAATATTTTCTGTTTTACTCTACCTTTTTAAACTAAGTTTTAATATAGAAATATTATTTAAGATCTGCAAATATGTCCTTAATATATTCCTTGTTATCAAAATCAATACCCATATCACTGTAATTGTATTTTCCTATTAAGAAAAATAATACTAAATAATACTTCATATGTAAGATCTTTCAATTTTGGTTCAACTATGGAAATGTCATTTTATAAAGTTTTCAATGAAGATCCTAAAAGTTATTTGATTTACAGTTAATGGTTTTAGCATTTAAATCTAAAAACAATTTATCTTTGTTAAAGATTTTTTCTAAAGATCATCTTAATTTTTTTTATCAACTAGGTTTTAAGAAAAATACCCAAAGACAACTTTTTGCAAAAGTCTACTTTCAGATCTAAAAAATATTAAAGAAATACTTTTGTTTTGACAAATAGCTCTGTAGAAAAAAATGGAACATTCATATGTACGATTCATTTTGTATATATCACTTGATTTTTTTCTTTTCAATAATACTTAGAAGTGGATTCTGTAATCTCTAGATGAAGAAACTGAGGCTAAGAGAGATTTAGTGACTTACTTGCTCAGAAGTACTGAGAGAAGATTTGAACCCAGAACTTCCCGACTCCCAAATACAGAGTTCTATCCATTATTTTATCATTGTATTAATTTTTCCCCAAGGGAAAGCAGATTGTAAAAGCTGGCACAGTTATTGGTGCCAAGCCCCTTCAGTGGAACCTCTTGAAAGCCTGACAGTGTTCTGTGGTCATTGGAGCCGACTTTTTTTCTGCTCATTAACTGAGTTTCTCTTAAATAGAGACTACTTCACTACTTTTCTTACTGCTTTTGAACTGTGGAATGCCATATTCCCTAACTGCCTGGGACCAATTATCTTTTGTTTGGATCCAGTATTTGCTGCTGAAGGAAGGCAACTAGGGTTATAGCTCATGACCCCAGAAAAAAATATATGTTTTTAAAGGTTATGCAACACCAGTAAAGGCTTTCATATCAGTTTCTAGAATTTTAACTTTTCCCCACAAATACAACCTGAAACCCTAATTTGGCTTGAATCATGCCACTCTACCACCTACGTGCAGAATAACTGTATTTCTTTTACTCTCTAACATAAGGCTGTTCTCATGCTGAGACTATTCCTGGCTCTGAGACCAGGCCATATTCCAGAGAACCCATACTCTGGGCTAGGCACAGTTCCTCACTGAGTCATTTCTCATCTTTACCACCCCACTCCACCTTGACCCAACCTCCTTCTACCTGGCCTTAACCCTGTGGTGCTCCAAGAGCCTCATGGTATCCACTGGGATACCCTGTTCTCTCCAAGGCCAGGGCCTCATCTTCATTCATAAAGTTTCATACTTTCAAAGTTTCAACAATAGGAATATTACTCCAAATAGTTATATTGCTTATGTAAAATTATTATTAGCTCCATATTCTGGTCCTTAGTAAATAATTATCTGGATTTAAATCATATATTAGAATTGGATTTTTGTTTTGTTTTGCATTTTTAGTACAGGAAAAATCATTACTTATATTTTTTTAATTAATTTTATGTGCAGGGCTCTGTGTGATACTCCTGGTGTTGATCCAAAACTTATTACTAAAACTTGGGTGTATAATCACTATAGATGGATTATATGGAAACTGGCAGCTATGGAATTTACCTTTCCTAAGGAATTTGCTAGTCGGTGTTTAACTCCAGAATGGGTGCTTCTGCAACTGAAGTATAGGTAAATATAAAGCAATAGTGTTGATGATATAGAGATTGACAGTGTGGACCAGATATGGCAGGACTCAGATTTTCAGTGGTACATGGATCAAGGATCACTCCAGCTCATCCTCTTCTTGCCTATAAGTCATTGCCTATCATCATTCTTCCCACCAATGACAATCAATACCTGATACAAAATTCAGAGTTCTTATACAACCACATCCTTTTGAAATGACAGAAGAACAGCAAATACTTTCCCAATGCTCATGACCCTCTGCATGGTAGCAAATATAGTTTTAAACTTGTGTAATTTTTACTTATGTTAAAATATGAATCATCAAATTTATCATGAGGACTGTTTATGATTCCTGACGGTGTTTCTATACAGTATGCTTTACTTCTTCATAAAACTTTTACTTTTTTATCTTGTGTCTTTTTAGATATGACATAGAAATTGATGAGAGCAGAAGATCAGCTATTAAAAAGATAATGGAAAGAGATGAAACAGCTGCAAAAACACTTGTGCTTTGTGTTTCTGAAATAATTTCATCAGGCACAAATATATCTATAACTGCCAATGGTAAAAACAGTAGTGTGGAAACCAAAAAAGAATCAGCAGTTATAGAAGTTACAGATGGATGGTATGCAATCAAGGCACTGTTAGACCCGTCTCTCTTAGCTCTCTTACAGAAGGGCAAATTGACCATTGGTCAGAAGATTATAACCCATGGAGCAGAACTGGTAGGTTCTCAGGAAGCTTGCACACCACTTGAAGCTCCAGAATCTCTTATGTTAAAGGTAAAGAAAATACCTTATTCTTGACTTTTAAGAATGTATTTTTAAAAATGTATTAGTACAATTTAACTGAAGAGAAATTCTGCATTATGTTGAGCCTTTAATCTTAATGTTTATAAATTGTATTTAATGAAAACCAACTCAAAAGTATAAATTGTTTTGTTTCATAACCCGAGTGGAAAGTTAATTTTTAATATAACATTCTTGTAAAAACTATTGGGAAATTAAAAACATTTCCTAACCCTACTATCTATCAGCTTTTAAGTTTTAGTTGTAACAAGCAAAGAAATAGTGAATCAAATATTTTGGTTCAGCTCCTTCTTTGCCATTTTGCTAGCTTTCTCTTCACTGACCTACCTCAACAACATCTGACTCTAGTAGAGTTAGACAACCAAGAAACTGGTGTAAGAAGGCCATAGTGGAGCACCCTTTTTGCACTTCTGTTTATATAAACTTAATAGAAATGCAGTGCTTTTAAAAAATTGAATATAAGCCAAAAAAGGAAATTATAATCAATTTGTTTTGAGAACTTTAATTTATTTACATTTAATTTATCTAGCTTTCAGCTAACAGTACTCGCCCTGCTCGTTGGTATGCCAAACTGGGCTTCTTTTCAGATCCCAGACCTTTTCCACTGCCTTTATCATCACTCTTCAGTGAAGGCGGAAATGTTGGCTGTGTTGATATAGTTGTTCAAAGAGTTTACCCTACCCAGGTATGGCAAAAACTTTATATTTTCCATTGAATTCATTTAAACATGCTTCATGCTGCATACAAATAGTCAGATGTAATAACTTGTGATAATTGTGGTCTCTAAAGTCACTGTAAACACTGAATTAGCAAATACCTAAAGACTGCTTATTGGGGAAATACAGGGTTGTGGGTCTTTGGTCACTACATTTACTTTAGCACTTTTTGGAGTAGCTTCACTTACAGATCAGTGAATTTCTTCGTTTCTTTATTGTACTTTTGATTTGTTAACATTGAACTCATGACCAGCAGCAATTTAGCTCATACTTGAACAAAGCTTATTTAACTCACCTCTTTTCTCTGTAAAGCACATCACAGTCTTCTTGTGCTGGGGAACACTAGACAACATTTTAGCACAATTCTCAGGGGCCATTTTAAATAGCAAAATTACCAACAAAAAGTCCAAAACTATGAACAAAAAAAAATGGCACTAAGTAGACTGCAAAGGATACTTGTTTACAGTATGAGAGCTGAAGCAAGAAGGCACAACATCACTTTATATGACCGCAGCTAGGAACATGTACATCAGGACACTCAAATTTGCCCCTCTTCTATTCATGTTTGCAAAAACACAACAAGTATTGCCTTGGGGGATACAAATAAATTTTAGCAAGTAGACAGATTCACACATACAAAATCCCCAAATAATGAGGATCAACTGTATATGTGTATATGTATATATGTACACACATATGTATATATTTTTATAATCTTCACTAAACAAAGGTCTTCTGCCAATTTCAAAATATAGATTGTTCCTACTTGGTAAAGCCTGTTAACTTTCAACTTTTCCTAGAAATCTGAATGAATTTATAAAAGCCTATTAGCTTGATTTAAAAAATTAAATGTAGATATTTTATGTAAAACATTCCAGTGGATGGAGAAGACATTATCTGGATTATATATATTTCGTAATGAGCGAGCAGAAGAAAAAGAAGCTTTAAAACATACAGAGTGTCAACAAAAAAAACTAGAAGCCTTGCTTACAAAAATTCAAGCAGAATTTGAAAAACATGAAGGTAAAGATTGCTTCAAAACTTCAGTTACTAATTTGAGTGTATTATTGGGAATTTTTTAATTTAACATCAATAATTGGACTATTTCTCTTGGTGTTGCTGGAAAAATATATAAAGTTTTCTACCAACTTGGAATTGCTTAATCTATTTATGCTTAGTATTTTAGTTTTTTCTTATTTGGCTGTGTAAAGCTATTTCAGTGAGCTCATTCAAATTTGTCACATTTGTGTGGGACTGTTATGAGTAAGATGAGATTAGCTAGTTATTAGGAATTAAGATGTACCTAGCAGGAAGGAGCTGGAGCTTGGAATTCCAGGTTGGAATGAAGGAGGAGGAAGTCTGTCTGTGCCCTGAGTGTGGACTCCATTAGTGGTGGGCAAAACTGTTGCCAGCCTGGGAGACCTCAGAGCAAAGGACACCCTGCTTCCTGATTTCCCCTGGGATCCTGTGTGGTGTGTCATCTAGCAAAAGGACAAATCTACAGAGCCAAGAGAGGAGTAGAAGTTTGAAAACTGGAGGACAGTGCTTCAAGCAGAATCCTCTCTACTTGGTACCAAAATTCTCCTCCTCTCTTGGCTCTGTAGATTTGTCCTTTTGCTAGATGACACACCACACAGGATCCTAGGGGAAATCAGAAAGCAGGGTGTCCTTTGCTCTGAGGTCTCCCAGGCTGGCAACAGTTTTGCCCACCACTAATGGAGTCCACACTCAGGGCACAGACAGACTTCCTCCTCCTTCATTCCAACCTGGAATTCCAAGCTCCAGCTCCTTCCTGCTAGGTACATCTTAATTCCTAATAACTAGCTAATCTCATCTTACTCATAATAGGACTTATTAACTTACTAATTGCTGGAATGATGTCTTTACAGCACAAGATGTGATGTCACTCCATTGCTCAGAAAACCCCAGTGGCTGCCTCTGACTTCTAGGATCTGCTACAAACTCCTCTTTTGTACATTAAAACCCATTTTTTCCCCAGAATGGGAAAAAATTCCCATTTTGACTTCAGGTGGCCTTTCCAGACTCATTTGATATTAGCCTCCTTCACATTCTACTTCTCAGTCACATTGGTTTGCTTGTACTTTCTTCTACATGATATTTCATCTTCTGTCTCTAGGCCTTTGTAAAAACTGTCTCCAGGTTACATTCTTTCCACTAGCTTTCTGTCCTAGAATCTCTAGCTTTCTGGATAGTTCTGCTCAAGACTTTCCTAGTCCTCTCCACCTACAAAGTTTGCCTCAGATATTGTTTACAATTGACTTCTATGAATGTGAAATGCAAAAAAAAAACCCTTTTCTTAGGCATTTAAAGCTCTTCATAACCTGGCTTCTTTCAGATATAGGTAGGTGCTGTAGTAGCTAGTTTCCTAACCTGGAATCTGGAAAACTAGAGTTCAAATAAGTTGTGTGACCCTGCGTAAATTATTTAACTTTTGTATCAGTTTCCCCAACTGTAAATGGGGATGTTAATAATACCTTCCTCCATGAGGGTCAAATGAGATGTTTTTTAAGTACTTAGTACAATGCCTGGCATATAGTAGGTGCTTAGTAAATACTTATTTCCTTCTTCCCTGTTTAGTCTTCTAATGATACTGGCCTCCTTGTTCTTCACATAAGACATTCTTTCCATATCTGTGCATTTTTATTAGTTGCCCTTCAGGACTCAAATTCTGTCCCCCTTCTAGCTTCCCTGGCTTTCTTCAGTTCCCAGCTAAATTCCTACCTTCTTGTAGAAGGCTTTCCTGATTCCTGATTCCCCTTTAATACTAGTTCCTTCCCTTTATTGCTTATCTCCAGTTTATCTTATACATAGTTGCTTACAGTTTGTCCCTCACATTAAGCTGGGAGCTCATTGAGAACAAGGCCTGTCTTTTGCCTCTTTTTTGGTTTTTGTCCTGCTCTGCCCATGTCCAGCATTTACCACAAAAGGCATTTACTAAATATTATCAACTTTACTGTAATGGTCTAGAGCAGTGATGGGCAAACTTTTTAAAGAAGGGGCCAAAGAAAAGGAAATGCTCATCTGTCAGTCTGTTCTAAGCCAACTCTTTCGAAGTTTCATTGTATTGTATCCTACTCATTGTATTCGTCAGATTAGGAATAATGTCACAGGAGCTGGAGAGAACATTTCAGGGGGCTGCATCTGGCCTGCTAGCTGTAGTTTGCCCATCACTGATCTAGAGCTTCTGCCTCTGTGCTTCATCCTGTGCTCTATGATTAAGCCCAGCTGAAGCAGGTTCTGTGGTACCCCAGGTTGTAGGGAAGGAGCCACTAATCAGCCAGGATCTAGCTTTCGTGCTTACAAGTGCAAAAAAAAAAAAAAAAAGATGTAAATAGAAGGGCAAGTTCCAAAAAGGGCAAAACAAAAAAATAAAGGAGTGCTGAGGATGAGGAAGAGAAAACCTGTTGGGCAAAAAAACTGGGCCAAAATCTTCCCAGGTTTTTTTGTTTTGGGGGGGGGGGGGGTTTGGTCTATAACAACATGCTTATTACCTATCATGTAATTTAAACTTTAAAGTACCTCTATTAAAATCCATTACTAGACATTTAAAGGCACTAACTCATCCAGATAAAAGAAGAAAAGCATAAGAGAAATACTGTGGCATAGTCAGTCATTCAGTCAGTAAACATTTATTATGTGCCTGTTCTTTGCCAGGCACTGTGGTAGGCAAAAGATAGTCTCTGACCTCACAATCAAATGGAGAAGATAAGCAAACAAATTTGTATAAACTGTAAAGGATAAATAGGAAATAATTAACAGAGGGAATGTACTGGGATGAAGAGGGGGCGGAAAGCCTAGAACCAAGAGGAGTGTCTTGTTTGTGGAACAGCCAGGAGGCCAGGGTCACTAGATCAAGGAGTATAGAGTTAGAGAGTATAAAAAAATTGGAAAGCATTTTGTATTTGCTTCTGAAAGCAATATATTACTACTGGGGTTTTATTGAGTTGGGAGGTGACATTTTTTGGACTTGAGCTTTAGGAAAATTACTTTGGTGGCTGAATGGAGGATGGATTGGAGTGAGAATATTAATGGATTGATTAAGGCTAACAGACTTACCAGCAAGCTATTGCAATAGTCCTAGAATGAGGTGATGAGGGCCTTTGCTATAGTGGTAGCAGTGTCAGAGGAAAAAAGGGAATATATTCAAGAAATATTACAAAAATAAGATAAATAAGTCTTGGCAACAGCTTAGATAAGAGATAGTGAGTCAAGGGTAACAGTACTAGAGAAGTTGGAATGGGAGAAGGATTTAGGGAGAAAGATAGTGAGTTCTGTTTTGGAGTTTAAGTTGTCTACTGGACATCTAGTTTGAATTGTCTGAAAGGCAATTGGAGACAGATGCAAGACTGAAAGTCAGCAGAAAGGTTAGGGCAGGATAGGTAGATTTGAGAATCATCAGCATAGAGATGGTAATAAAATCCATAGGAGTTAATGAGATCACCAAGTAAAGATAGTATAGAGCTGTGTTGGCAAACCTATAGCACATGTGCCAAAGGGGGCTACACCCTTCCCCCTCTCCGCACATGCCTGAGGACATTTCTCACTTCCCCCCAGCTGTGTGACCCTAGGCAAGTCCCTGAACCCTTGTTGCCTAATCCTTACTGCTCTTCTGTCTTGAAACTGATACACAGTATTGGTTCTAAGATAAACGATAAGAGTTTAAAAAAAAAAAGTGCATGGCACATTGTAGAGGTTATATATAATGTTTATTCCCTTCCCTCCCCTTATTTTTTCTGTCATCACTGTCAATTCTACATAATCACCACATCCAGCAGTCTATGCATTTTCCTAATAGAATGTAAACTCCTTGAAGACAGGGTCTTTTTTTTGTTTTTTCTTAATATTCTGTCCTCTTAGCACAATACCCAGCATAGCATAGTTTAATAAGTAATTATTGGATTATCTTGAAATTTGATATTCAGGTTTTTTTGTTTCTTCATTCTCTGGGAGCCTAGTGACTCCTAGATTTTATTCCTGTGGCTATTTTCCAGTAGCTTTTGATGGTTGATTTCTTTTGTGACTGTCCAGTTTTTTTCAGCTTTTGACTTTAATATATTTTGAATTTTGAGTTCTGCTTTTTTCCCCATTATTCTTCCTCAGCTCCCATCTTTTCAGTCTTCTCCTCTTCCTTCAGTTTCTTTCAATAAGCTTTTCAGCTGCTTTGCCAACCTCATGCTTCTGATTAGTTTTTACAGAATTTGGCTTCATGATCTTTCCTCACTCTGATTTTAGGTGATCACACCTTTCCTTTCTCTCACCCCACAAACTACAGCTGAAGACTCTCACTTCTGAGGGGTGGAGGCCTCTAGCAGAGACCATTTGATGACTGTTCCTCTGTCTTTCAGCTTATATTTTTAGCTTTTCTTCATGTTTCTTACTTATATAGCACTTTCATCTCCACATTATTGATTTCTGCTTTATATTCCTTTAACCAGTCAGTAATAATCCAAGCAGAAAGTGATTTTTTTCTCCACATATAGATCTATCTACATGTTGTTATTTGATGATTTTGTTTATTTTGGTACTTCACCTTTTCCTATAAGATTAATTTGTATATCTTAGAGAAAATAGCAGGGATAAGTCATTGACTTAGAATATTTCATTAGATCATTGCTATTTTGAGAACACTTATACAAATAAATTCTTTCCTTTTTATTTTATAGTAAAGTGTGTTACTATCAAAGGAATGAGATGGCCAGATTAGTTTCATTATAGTAGTAGTTGTAATTTTAATATAGAATTACTTTATTTTGTATATGTAGTTTTGGGAATATTCAATATGTAACTCATCTCACTAGTTTACAGTCTATTTTTAAAAGTTTTAAAGAAATGTATGTATACTACTGGCATTTTAATTTTATCTTTTTAAAAGAAGACAGCGCAAGACAGCACAGGCAGTCACGTATTCTAACAAGACAGCAGGTTCGTGCTTTGCAGGATGGTGGAGACCTTTATGAAGCAGTTAAGAATGCACCAGATCCAGCTTACATTGAGGTGAGTGATTTAGATGATAAATCCAATTACTCTGGCATCTAAGTTGGGAATGTTGGGCAGTTGAGAAAACTGTAACAACTCCATTTATTAAAACAGTAACTGGATATATTGTACCCTCTAAGGAGTTTCTGAAAGATAATAAAATTTCTAGAATTAGGTAGCAATGAGGAGCTAAATTTCAGTGATTGGCTGTCAAGGATTAAAGTCATTCTGTTTTTCCCAAGGAATACCTACCCCACCATCTTCCCTTCCTCACCACCTCTTGCCTTTGTAATCATATTTACTTTGTAGCTTAATATTTATAAAGATGCTACCTGAAACTTCTGAGCTCCCCCTCTCCCCACCAATTCCTCAGCCTTCTGGAATCCCATGACCTACTCCTTTAATTCACTTTATCTACAAATAGGGACAAACACACACAAAATCTGAATATTACCCATAAGTGTTCAACTTTACTCCTTAGAAAAACTGAGTCATTTCTCTTATCTGACCATAACTTCCTTCTCTACCTTACCTTTCCAACACCTCACCTATTCTAAATATGTTCTTCAGTCTTTCCAAGATCTCCAGTCTGTCTATTCCTCAGCACTTGCTTAGGCCATTACCCTTGCCTGACTTCCCTTACCTACCTCTCTAATCTCAATCTAATGGTAGATATGTCAATTCTCTACTGACCTCTGCTTGCAGATCCCTTGTCCTTGTCGTACTGCCACTCATATTTCACCAAACCTCAGCTCTGGATTATTCCTACCTACTACCTTCTTCCTCCAATTCTACTCTAGCTACTAAACATAGCTGGAAGAAGTTTCACTCCCGTGCTGACTAGTGTTATGTTCTGATGTTACTGTTTTAGCCCCTGTGTTGGAAACTTTCCAACCTCCCAATAGCACAGAACCACATATGTCTGTAACTATTGGAGACCAGATCTATGACCTTCTCATTGATATAGGAGCTAGTAAATCATTAAAATTCATGTTATTCAACCTCACCTGGTTCTTACTGCAGCAAGGAAGTTCTTTTATTCTCTCCCCCAAGATTTCCCCAACTTCTCCCCCATCCTGATTCAAAAGGTGGATACCATTCTTTGTCTGAGGTCCCTCAGAATTGTCCTGGATTATTGCATTGCTGAGAGGAGCTATGTCTTTCATAGTTGATTATTCCATAGTATTGCTATTACTGTGTACAGTTTTCTCCTGGTTCTGCTCATTTAACTGCATCAGTCCATGAAGATCTTTATATCTCTTTCTGAAATCATCCTGTTCATGATTCCCTACAGCAAAATAGTATTCCATCACCATCATATACCACAATTTATTCAGCCATTCCTCATTGATGGGCATTCCCCCGAACTGCTACAAATATTTTTGTACAAGTAGGTCCTTCTCTTCCCTGCCCCCCCTCCCACTCCCACCCCCATATCTCTGAGATAAAGACCTAGTAGTGGTGTTACTGGATCAAATAAGAAAATCATGACTCTGATAGTTTGTGATTTACTTACAAATCACAGCTAAGTCTCATAGGCAGTATTCAAACCTAGACCATACAGATTGATCTTACCTATACCAGGTTCTAAATTAGGAAGTTGCCAGATCTGGCCTCAGATTGCCCACCCTTACCACTCTTCCACCTAGGAGCCAATACACAGAAGTTAAGGCTTAAAAAAAATAATAAAATAAATTAGGGAGTTGCTTAGGTGCTAAGAGAATATCACAATTTATGGCTTCACAGAATATTAATTTCCTAAGTAATTATGTTATTATTATGTCATGTAGTGATCTTAACTTTGAGATTTACCCACTTTATAAAGAAGATATGCTTAATAATTTTAATCATATTTTCATCTCTAACACTAGCGTATTCTCCACTGGTCGCAAAAGACAGATTTTTAAAAATAAGAATATTTTCTTCAGTGACATTTAAAAATGTGTATATAACACAAGAAGCTTTCTTTGTGGTCACAGGGCTGTTTCAGCAAAGAGCAGTTAAGAACTTTGAATCATCACAGGCAGCTATTAAATGATAAAAAGCAAGAGCAACTCCAGGCAGAATTCAGAAAGGCCGTAGCAGCTGCTGAACTTGAGGAACAAGGATTGGCCAAAAGAGATGTAACTACAGTATGGAAGTTAAGAGTTGTCAACTATAAGAAACACGAAAAAGATTCAGGTCAGTATTGAGAACATGCAAACGATTTAGTTGCTTTTTATTGTTTTCCTTAAGCTATATATTAACAAATGTGAGATGGAGAATTTTGTATATGAATTGCATTGCCTATAAATAATTATTAATGAAAACTTAAACCACTTTTCTCTTGAACATAATTCTTTTTTATTTTATTTTTTTACTTAGTCATTTATTTATAATAGTATATTGATAGGAAGTGTTATGATAAATATTTACATAAAAATCTTAAACAACTACAATTTTTGTTTTGATTTTAATATCTTTTTTGTAAAGTTATTTTATTTTATCAAGTACATATAATAACAAATTTCTACAGGTTTCTGTATGATCCATATTGTCTCCCTTCTTCCCACCCCTCCCATTTTCCAGAGCTGGCTAGAAATTCATTGTGGATTATACATGTATTATCATGCAAAACCTACTTCCCTTGTTGTATGAGAATAATCACATAAAATGAAAACCCCAAAATACAAACCCAAATAAATGAAAGTTAGAAATTGTATTTTGAAAAATTGCATTCTGATTCCAACAGTTCTTTCTCTGGAGGTGGATAACATTCTTTGTCATAAGTCCCTCAGAATTGTCCTGGATCATTGTGTTGCTGAGAGTAGCTAAGTCTTTCACAGTTGATCATTCCACAATGTTGCTGTTACTGTGTACAGTTTTCTCCTGGTTCTGCTCATTTAACTGCATCAGTCCTTGAAGGTCTTTATATCTCTTTCTGAAATCATCCTATTCATTTCTTAAAGCACAATATATGGTGCTTTAAGTACCACAGTATTCCATCACTTTCATAAACCACAATTTGTTTAGCCATTCCTCAAAGGATGGATATCCCCTCAATTTCCAATTTTTTTGCTACTGCAAAAAGAGCCACTATAAATATTTTTGTATGAGTAGGTCCTTTTCCCTTTTTTATTCTCTCTTTGGCATACAGACCTAGTAATGGTAATATTGGATCAAAGGGATCATTGGATCATTGTTTTATAGCCCTTTAGGCATAATTCCAAATTACCCTCCAGAATGGTTGGATCAGTTCACAAATCTGCCAACAATGCGTTAATGTCCCAATTTTGCCATATTCCCTCCAACGTTCATCACTTTTTTTATTGCTATATTGATCAGTCTGATACGCATAACTCCAAGCATTATAAGATTTATTAATAATCACTTGAAGTAAAAGAAATAAAAGACAAAAAAGTAAAAGCCTGAGTTAAAAGAAGTTTTCCCAGTCATGGTCATGGGAAGAGAGAGAGAGGAGGGGCGGGGTCCCAGAAACTTTATCTCCAAAGTCTAAGGATGAAAGGTGAAAACAAAAGTGGGATGCTGGGAATTGGAGTCCTGGGGAGCAGATTCTAAATATGTACATACCTCAGAGTTGTTTTAGTTTGCATTTCTCTAATCAAGAGGGATTTAGAACATTTTTTCATGAATATTGATAGCTTTGATTTCTGCCTCCAAAAACTACTTATTAATATCCTTTGATTATTTGTCAATTGGGTAATGGTTTACATTCTTAAATTTTGACTTAGTTCTCTATATATTTGAGAAATGAGACCGTTATGAGAGAAATTTGTTATAAAAATTTTTCTCCAGTTTGTCATTTCCCTTCTAATATTGGTTACATTGGCTTTGTTTGTACAAAACCCTTTAAGTTTAATCAAAATTATTCACTTTATATCTTATAATAAATACTCTGTCTCTTGGTTTGGTCATAAATTCTTCCCTTCTCCATAGATGTAACAGGTAAACTATTCTGTGATCCCCTAATTTACTTATAATATGTCCCTTTATATCTAAATCATATATCTATTTTGACCCTATCTTGGTACAAGGTGTGAAATATTAGTCTATTCTCTTTTAAAAGTTAATTCATTTTACCTGTAAAACGCAATGTAATTGCTCATTGGCTCTGGGAGGGGAGAAGAAAAGGGGAGGGAAGGAACATGAATCATGTAACCATGGAAAAATATTCTAAATTAATTAAGTGAAAAATTAAAAAATGAAAATTTTTTTAAAAGTTAGTTCATTTAACTTCATTCTTGACTTTAAAACTTTTGTCTTTTAAAATAGTTATATTGAGCATCTGGCGTCCATTATCAGATATATATTCCCTGTTAAAGGAGGGAAATCGATACAGAATCTACAACCTGGCAACCTCACCATCCAAAAATAAATCTGATAGAGCTCATATCCGATTAACAGCAACAAAGAAAACTCAGTATCAGCAGCTGCCGGTACAAAACTCTCTTTAATTTTTACAATAGCAAGAATGTATACTTCTTCTATGAAAGCTTTGGTAGCTGAATGTTTAAAAACTGTTTTCTGTAGGTTTCTCATGAAGCTCTATTCCAAGTTTATCAGCCAAGGGAAGCAGTGCCACTCAACAAGCTCCTGGAGCCATCCTTTCAGCCGCCTTGTGCTGAAGTAGACATAGTAGGCGTTGTGATTTTGGTCACCAAAAAACCAGGTATTCCTCATGGCGTTTGTATTAGTGTCTTCTGAATTTCATCATTTCATATATAAGTATTAGCTGTCCCTGCCAACACAAATATTTTCTTGTTTTTTAAAACATTTGTTACTTACGCAACAGGAACCCATTTAAACTCTACATTTCACTGACTAAAATAATGTGCACTCAGTAATTTTCTTAATTTCTTCCCTTTGCTTACTTAAACTACAGAGGATTGGAGAAAACTCTTAGTACATAATGCAGACCTCAGTACCTGTACCAAGCTGAGTAGCCTGAGAAGCTAATCTTAATTAGAAAAAAAACCTTTCGTACTTTTTTTTTAAACATTTATTAATATTCATTTTTAACCCATTTCCATACTTTATGCCCCTACTTTCCCCTTCACCCCCCCCGCTCTCCCTCCACCCATGGCCGACGCACATTTCCACTGGTTGTAACATGTGTCATTGATCAAGACCTATTTCCAAATTGTTGATAGTTGCATTGGTGTGGTAGTTTCGAGTCTACATCCCCAATCATGACCTCCTCAGCCCATGTGTTCAAGCAGTTGTTTTTCTTATATGTTTCCTCTCCTTCAGTCCTTCCTCTGAATGTGGGTAGCATCTTTACCATAAATCCCTCAGAGCTGTCTTGTGTCATTGCATTGCTGCTGGTATAGAAGTCCATTACATTCGATTTTACCACAGTATATCAGTCTCTGTGTACAATGTTCTTCTGGCTCTGCTCCTTTCACTCTGCATCAGTTCCTGGAGGTCTTTCCAGTTTACATGGAATTCCTCCAGTTTATTATTCCTTTTAGCACAATAGTATTCCATCACCAGCATATACCACAGTTTGTTCAGCCATTCCCCAATTGAAGGGCATACCCTCATTTTCCAGTTTTTTGCCACCACAAAAAGCATGGCTATAAATATTTTCGTACAAATCTGTTTATCTATGATCTCTTTGGGGTACAGACCCAACAATGGTATGGCTGGATCAAAGGGCAGGCATTCTTTTATAGCCCTTTGAGCATGATTCCAAATTGCCATCCAGAATGGTTGGATCAGTTCACAACTCCACCAACAATGCATTAACGTCCCAATTTTGCCACATCCCCTCCAACATTCATTACTCTCCCCTTCTTTTATTTTAGCCAATCTGCTAGGTGTGAGGTGATACCTCAGAGTTGTTTTGATTTACATTTCTCTAATTATTAGAGAGTTAGAACACTTTCTCATGTGCTTATTGATTAATAATTATTATTAGTAGTACATAATGCAGGCCTCAGTACTGTACCAAGCTGAGTAGCCTGAGAAGCTAATCTTAATTAGAAAAATAACCTTTCGTACTTTTAAGATCGACAAAGTGCTCTGTATCCATTACCTGGGTTTTGATGTCTCATAATCCTTATCTTAAAGATAAAGCAGTTGAGTCTCAGAGACTGTCTTTGGCCTGTGATGTCATACTGCCCTTCCAAATGGCAGAGAAGGAGGATTTAAATCCAGAGATCTCTGGCCTACTATGCCAGGCTTCCTCTCATTAGAACATTTACGAATCATTTTGGGGCAGCTAGGTGACTCAGTGCATAGAGCGCCAGATCTAGGAACAGAAGGCTCTGGGTTCAAATGTGGCCTTAGACATTTCCTAGCCGTGTGCTCCTAGGCAAGTCAGTTAAGGCACATATAAAAATGGGAGGGTATTAATAGCACTCACTTAAAGGCCAAGGATCAACTGAGATATGCTTAATAGCACATCTTAAGAGTAAGCAAAACTTAAGAGTGGTATAAAATGTTAGTCCACTAATACTATTATAGTTACAGTGTCTCTGACCCTGAGTGATGCAGAATTTGTAGTCACTTATTGGGGACAGATCATTAAAAGACTCCTGAAATTTGTCCATATTAATTTGCCTCAAGTTTTTTGTTGTTTTGCCATTGTAATATGCCCAAACTTGCATTTCCAAATTTTTCTCCTGGAAAACTAGTAAATATATTCTTTCTTTTTAAAAAAATATTCCAGGTGTTGCACCTTTGGCCTACTTGTCAGATGAATACTACAATTTATTAGCAGTAAAGTTTTGGATAGATCTTAATGAAGATGTTATTAAACTGCATACATTGATAGCTGCAAGCAACCTTCAATGGAGAACAGAGTCCAGAGCAGGAATTCCCATGTTATTTGCTGGAGAATTTTCTGTGTTTTCTGCCAGTCCAAAGGAAAGTCATTTTCAAGAGACATTCAACAAGCTGAAAAATTCTATTGAGGTAAAATTGTTTCTTAGTATAACCACAGATCTTAAAGCAGCAAAAATAGCAAGAGACTAATTTTTGTGTGTGTGAAAGTTAGATGTTCAGGATCACTCAGACCTAAAGTGGTGCTAAGGAAGAAGGTGGCCCTTACATTGCTTGACCTAGTTAAGGGAAAGTCTAGGAAGGAAAACAGGAGATGCAAACCAGTGAAAACCACAAAGCTAAATACCAGAAATTCAGAAGAACTCATGAGCTAAAGAGCCATCTGGGGTTGAATTCAGTTCAGCCATCACAGTGGTGCCTAAGTGTAAGTTAGCTATGAGTTTTTGAAGACTAAATATAAACTATGTTTATGATGTTTGAGATTCACCTCCAAGATTTTATGCTGTTTGCCAAGACTCTAATATATGTCATTCTCCATAGAATGGGGAAAGTATTCTCACTGTACCTTATACTAGTAAGAGTAGGAGCATATTTTGCTTAAATCTTTAAAAATCTGGCATTGTATAAACTGTTAGCCAATGAAGAAACCACAGTTAATGGACTAATAATGTAGTTTTAAAAAGGCCAAATGACATATGTTTGTTAATGAAATTTTTGTGCAAATCAGAATTTGAAAGACATTAAGAGTGCCACCTATTTAAAGAAATCATATGCCAAATTCTTTTATATTATGTAAATGAAGGAAGATAGGACTCTACCATTTAGCTGAAGAAATAATAGACAGATTTTTGTCTCTTTCCCTCCCATATTCCTTTTGTTTGTGTGGAGAATCTGTCACACATTGGCCTATGCTGGGGGCCGACCTTGTTAAGTGTTAAACTTAGTGTTTTAGGGCTGCCATTGTTCTTTCTCATGTTATCCTTTGATCCTAGTTACTAAACATAACATGAAACATGGATTGTGAAGAGGTCGGACTTAGATAGATCACTTCTAAGATTTTTCTCTAAATTTATAAGTCTGTTTTTGTGGGTTTCCTTTTCACAACATTTTAAAAATTTGTCATCTTAGAATATTGACCTGTTTTGTGATGGTGCAGAAAAAAAACTTACTCATCTACTCGACACACATAATTCCAAACAACCTAATGCAGTCAAAGAATATAATTTAGATTCACCTTCTCCTCAAGCAAAACTTGGCCTGGGCCATACGGTAAGTTGGTGTGACTGTCAGACCAGGGGCAAAGCGAATGTGTGATGTTTTGTATATATGTCAGCATTTATCGCAATGTCATTTTAGGAGGAATTACCAGTGCTAGTCATCAGGGAAAGGAAATCTGGAATTTGAGGTATTTTACTGATTAGCATCACAAGCACAGAAGCATGATGGAATCTGGTTTTGTAAAATGCATCTCTTATTCCAGGATTCTGCTCCCAGGTGAGCATTTGCTAAGGGCCGCCCCCGTATGTGCCCGGGATTCTGCGAGGCGCTGAGGACAGAAAGGCCAACAAAACAGTTCCTTCCCTCAAGGAGCTTACATCTCATTGGGGAAATGGCATGTTACTATCTTAGAACCATTGACATTATTTTTAATTCAGTTACTCTACTGTCTGGGCAGGTGTGGTGAACGGAGTGCCGGCCTTGAAGACAGTGAGGCCTTGTGAGATCTCATCTAAGTCACTCAGTAGCCATTGGGCTGCTTTACCTCTCCCAGCCTGTTTCCTCATCTGAAAAGTGAGGATAATAGTACCAAATGCACAAGACTCAAGGGAGGATTAAAGGAAATCAAGTTATGCAAAGCTTTTTACAAACTTTAAGATTATGCGGAACACTGAGCCCCTCTTACTTCTGTGATCGTAGCTGGGTGTCAGCAAGGCATTGATTGGACAGACTCTCTTAGAGCAGTGATGGGCAGACTCTTCCCCGCGGGCCAGAGCCAGGCTGTAGTTTGCCCATCACTGCCTTAAGCAATTCCCTAATCACTACATCTGGTGTGGGGGCGGAGTGGTTAGGGAATTGCCTGAGTCAGTGATGGGCAAACTACAGCCTGGATCTGGCCCGCGGGGAAGAGTCTGCCCATCACTGTCTCAAGAGTGTTCTCGAGAACAAGATGGAGAAGTGCCAACAAATCAGCCCATTTCAATGGGTTTAGAAGTTTGTTCATTGGTTGACTCTCCATACCAGAATGTTTTTGAATGGACTGATTTGGAGAGAGTGTTCTGTGAGAGTGTCACGAGGTTCTTTTGAGATATTATATTGGACATGCTTGTCACATTTGCACATGAAGTGAAACTAGAAGGGCTAGCTAATGTTTCACAGATTCCAAAGACTGACTGGGATGCAAAAATATTTTAACTAGAATTTTAAATTAGACTGCATATGATGAAATTTAGTGGGTTTATGGACACAGTCCTTTTTTTACATAAAAATCCAACAGTGCAAAGACAGGATGAGCAGCTGGAGTCAAACATCAAGTTAGGTTAAAAAAGATCTAAAGATCTTATTTGACTTTGAGTTCATTATGAATCGACTTTGTGACACAGGAGCCTCAGATAATCATTCCGTCTTAGGTGACATTAACAGAAGTGGACTTTATTTTCAGCCCTTTTTAGGACGTGGTTTTTGCTTGGTTTTCAACATGACTTTTGTTTTCCCCAAAAGTTAGGAGAGGAGAGTGGCACTAGCATAGTGAAAGGATTCAAAAGTATCCTATTAAAGGACCTGGAGATGTTCTTGAAGAAGTAAATGTTAATGGGGGGAGATGGGGTGGAGAGGAGAATAATAATTATCTTGAAACATTTGAAAGGTTGCCCTTTAGAAAAGGATCTTTAGATAATTCTGCCTGGCTTCAGTTGAAAGAATGAGAATTAAAAGGTAGAAGTTAGTAGCAGTAGATTTTTGAGGATATGGAAACTTCATAATAATGAAAGTGAGTTAAAATAAATAGCCTGCCTTGGGAGATGGCAAGTTTCTTCTTACTAAAAGTCCTCAAATAGAGGCAGAATGGTGAGAACTTGCTAAGGATGATATATAGTCAGTTTATGCTTATTTGGAGACTCTTATTTTTAGGTTCCTCCCAGCTCTGTTATTTTAAGGAATGGCTTTATCATCTTCATCTTTTATCAAATAATCTGACATGCAATTAAAGCATTTGTTTTATCTACTATTATTCTTTCTTTGATGGATTTTTGTCTTCCATTAGATATCCACTTTTCATAGAGAACCAAATCATCACACTCCGGAAGGGAATTCTGGTGGGACTATTAGCTCAGTTAAAGTAACCCCAACATCGGATTGTAGAGGGGACAGAAAAATGGATGACCCCAAAATCTGCAAGAAGAGAAGATCATTGGATTTCCTCAGTAGAGTGCCTTTGCCTCCACCAATTAGTCCTATCCATACATTTGTTTCTCCAGCTGCACAAAAAGCATTTCAGCCACCGCGGAGCTGCAGCAACAAATATAACGTTCCCATAAAGAAAGATACATTGAACTCTCCTCAAAGGACAACAATAAAAACATTAAGTGGAACAACTATGGTGGAAAATGATTTGATAGCAGATGAAGAACTAGCACAAATAAATACACAAGCCCTTTTGACTAATTCATCTGAATAAAATTAAGTAAATAACTCAACTAATAGAAATATTATTGACGGACCCACCAGCAGAAAATTCAGTGGTTCAAACTAAGTGGTTGAAAACATAGTTTACTAAAAAGAGACCATGTCCTAAAGAGTGATAGAATGGGGAAATATTTCTCAAACCAATGGAAGACTTAAGATTGCTAGGTAAGACAAAAATGAAGCCATAATTTTACCAGAAAAGCTTAAGGTGGGGGCAGCTGGATAGTTCAGTGGATTGAGAGCCAGGCCTAGAGACTGAACATCCTGGGTTCAAATCTGGCCTCAGACACTTCCTAACTGTGTGACCCTGGGCAAGTCACTTGACCCCCATTTGCCTAGCCCTTACCATTCTTCTGCTTTGGAACCTATACAGAGTATTGATTCCAAGACGGAAGGTAAGGGTTTTAAAAAAGAAAAAAGAAAAGCTTAAGGTGACAAAGACAGAGAGGACAGGAAGCATGCATGACATCCTTAATTTCAAATTCTGTTTTGTAAAGATTTATACAATTTGTATATATATTTTTTTGTCATTTTAAATATAACATGTAAAATGGGAGAAAATTTGTTTTCAAGATCTTGTATTTGTAATGATGTATATATTTATTCAATGAAGAAACATTTTTTGCATTAAAATAATTGTATTTTTTATCTATTTACATGTTTTCCATAATTGAAGTGTTCCATGCTTTTTATTTTACATAATGCTATTGGTTGAGACCTGTTTAATGAATCTCTTTTTACATTTAAGGATCATTTTTCTCAGCTCTTATTTGGTATAAGTTCTCAATATACATTTTGAGAAACCTTAATCACTTATCAATCATATTTCTTTGATACATACATCCATTCTGCTTCAGAGGTTAGATTATGGTTGATGTTTTTAAACCATTTAGTTTCAGGTGTTGAATTTTGAAGTATGCTAGAGTTACAACAGGATTTTCCTTACCAATAAATATTTATTCATCAGAACATTCTGAATGCAAAGATAATATATCAGCTTAATCTTCCTGTTAATCGAAGTTTCATTGTAATAAATTAATTCTTGGTTGCTTAAATTAAAAATCCATTTCTGAAAATGTTATTATTAAACCAGAAGTTTTACAAATAGTACTGTGGAAAGTATTCAAAGGATACAGGTAGAAGCACAGTTTGTGCCCTCAAGGTGCTAACATTCTACTGCGGGAAATAAATGTAGAGAATTGTGGTAAGAACTGTGATAAGAGCAGAGGCTATAAATGCCACGCAGTAATAGGAGGTCAGCTCAAAGGTAAGAGAAGGATCCCTGGGAAAGCGAAGACTTCTTGCAGAATGCTGGACGTCAGCTGAATCTTGAAGAAAGTCAGTAGAAAAAGAAGGGAGTGTTCCAGGCATTTGAAAAGGCAGCGTTGGGAAGGCTTCATGTTGGAGGCAGAGCAAGGACCCAATGGAACCAGAACATTTGAGAGGCAGAGCCCAGGAAGGTGGCTGACAGGAGTGCTGGGAGCTGGGGAGGCAAGGAGGCCTGGAGGGGTGGAGGGGGTGCAGAGTAAAATGTAAGAATCAGCAGGGGAAGGAAGGGCCGCCTTGGGGAGGGCTGGAAGAACCAAACAGGAGTTTCCTATTGGATCCTGGAGCGATCGACACTGCAGCTCCTGGGGAGGGGTTAGACCTGCTGCTGCTGAGGGCAAAGAAGACAGGCTGGACCACCCGGGGTAGAGGAGCAGGTGACAGTGAGAGGACATCATACACCCATGGCGAGAGAAGGGTTCCCAAGGCGAGGCTTTCAGAAGAGATGTGTTAGACATGACCAGGTCACCTCCAGATTTCTAATAGACTAGCAGCTTGTATGGAAAAGTGGGGAGGGGGAGGGATCACACACACCTGGACACGGAGAAGAAAAGAGGTGGAACTCTGGGTAGAAATGTTCATTGAAGCCATGGGAGTGAAGGACCTCTCTGAACCAGGCCCCCTGGTATCCCTGAACTTGTTTTTTAAGATATTTTGATGATTATATTTCTATATAGTTGGATTTGCGATCTTGTTTTAAGAGTCCTTGATACCAACAAGATAAAGACCCTTGTTACAGCGAAGAGAAGGCCCAGGGCAGAACCTTGAGAGACACCTGCTGTGAATGGCCATTCCCTGGATGAAGCTCCGCCAAACAAGACTCCGTATCAACAGGCACATAACATAGGAAAGGAGCCAGGAGAGACCAAGTTGTGACAATCTAGGCCAGGGGTCAGCAACCTTTTTGGCCGTGAGAGCCATAAACGCCACATTTTTAAAAATGTAATTTCGTGACAGCCGTACAGTGCTCACAGTGCGCTCCTGTAACAGCGCCTGAAAAAAATTGACTTTATGGCTCCTGCAGAAAGAGCCATATCTGGCCCTCAAAAGAGCCACATATGGCTCGAGAGCCATACATTGCCGACCCCGGTTATAGAGGAAAGAGAGTGATCAACGGGTAGAATCTTGAGAGAGCTCAAGGAGGATGAGGATGGAAGCGAGGCCATTGGATTCAGGCTCCTCTTGATTATTTATAACCTAATTCTGTCCCTCCTTCCCTCTCTCTCGTCTGTCTGTCTGTCTCCCTCTCTTCCTCCCTCCTCTCTTTTTTTTAGGCAAACAGGGTTAAGTGACTTGTCCAGGTCACACGGCTAGTAAGTGTCTAGGGCTAGATTTGAACCCAGGAAGAGTCTTCCTGTCTCCAGGCTGCACCCCTAGCTGGCCTCCCAGATAACTTCTTTCTTATTTATTTGTCTGTTTTTGTTTGTTTTTGGAGCCCTTACCTTCCATCTTAAGAGTCAATACTGCGTATTGGCTCCAAGGCAGAATATTGGTAAGGGTAGGCAATGGGGGGTTAAGTGACTTGCCCAGGTTCACACAGCTGGGAAGTGTCTGAGGCCAGATTTGAACCTAGAACCTGCTGTCTCTAGGCCTGGCTCTCAATCCACTGAGCTACCCAGCTGCCCCCTCCAGATAACTTCTGTACAGCAACTCCGGCTCCTGAAGTTCTTGATTTTATCGTCTGCTGCACTCCTTTCACCCTTTGATGTCTTCGCAGGACACAAATAGCCAACGCGTTCCAACATAAACCATGAACCCCTCACAAGGAGTCCCGATTCCCAGACAGCTCACAAAAGGCCGCCTTGATGAGACTTGTGGGTTTTTATGAGTCTCCTATGTTAGGTTCTTCATAGAAAGGAAGGGCAAATAGAGGGAATAGGGCATCTTTATAGTTTTATGGTTTTTATTGGACCAGGTGTTCACAGCATGGCTCGATTATAAGTAATTGTCATTCTTCAGTCATTTCAGTTGTGTCTGACTTCATGACCCTATTTGGGGTTTTCTTGGCAAGGATGCTGGAGTGGTTTGTCATTTCCTTCTCCAAGGAAATCTGACAGATGAGGAAACTTGGGCAAACAGGGTTGGCAAACAGGGTCGTGTGACTTGCCCAGGGTCACATAGCTAGTGTCTGTGTGCATTTGAATCCAGATCCTCCTAACTCCAGGCCTGGTGCTCTATTTATTTTTCAGGTTTTCAGTCAGCTTGCAGGGCTGCAGAACTCCCGCCCCAACCAGGGATGAGGAGGACTCAGCCTCTCAGTCATGGCCCTGGGACTGGGTTCAAATGAGGCCAGAATCCTCCACAGCTGCCGGTGGCCCTACCCTTCCCCATCCCTGCTCCCAACGCTGGCCTTCTTTCACTCGCCCCCCCAATGTGGCCATTGGTTTCCCTTCCCTTCCATGTTAGAGTCAACACAAGGTATTGGCTCCAAGACAGAAAAGCAGGAAGGCTAGGCAATGGGGGTCAAGTGACTTGCCCAGATCACACAGCCAGGAAGTGTCTGAGGTCACATTTGAAGCCAGGACCTCCAGTATTTAGGCCTGGCTCTCAATCCACTGAGCTACCCAGCTGCCCCCCAGGCTTCTATCTTGAGATGAACCCAGATAAATTTAGAGACTCTCCTCCACCAGGTTGGTCTACAATTAACAGGTTTTCTTCAGATTCCTTTTTTTTTTTTTTTTTGGCCATAGCAACTTATGAGGGCTGATTTAAATTTTTTTTCCTGATTTTAATTTTTGACAGTGAAGGAAGTAGACAATCATGAGTGTTCTTTAGTATTGCTGTGTATTGGTAGCATGTAAGAAAAATAGATCATATCCAGAAAACATAGTTTACATTTCAATATTTGCTTTGTTAAATTCATATAAATACAACAAACATTAAAGAATGACTTAAAGCACCATTGTTTGAAACACTTTAAAAATTTGAGATTACAAAACACTAGAAAATAGAGTCTATAGAGAACAATCCTACAATAGCCAAGAGCAAATGAAAAGCTACATGTGGTGGCGATCACTGTCTGAAGGGAAAAGTGGAAAAAAACTCCCGAGAATGTACACGAAGGAAACAGTACTGGTAAAGAGATGCTGTTCAGTGTTATAATTGGAGAAAGGGACATTCCTAAGACACCCTCTTCACACTGTGCGCGGTCCCACTGCTGCCATATTAATGCTACCACTGATGGTCTTCATATTATGTTTTTTAACCACCTTGTTTATGATTGATACTTGGATAACTGACTTACCCCAAATTTGGTCTATTCCTAATAATCTAGAAACAACATATCTATAATAAACCTAGACATCCTTTAAAAAAGTAGGCTTTGCTTTTTGCTAAAGTACAGTTTAGTCTAGTCTAAAGCACCTGGAAACCAATGACTAAAGTGAATGATCCAAAGGGGGTCGTAGCTATGTTTCCATTATTTAATGTGATTGGTTTTCCAAAACGTTTTGAGAAATGATAGCAATCTTGGGTTGAGCCTCCTTAAGGAGACAATTTTCAAGGGAAGAACATTCATTTGGATATATAAATTCTGCTACATTTGTTTCAAAAGCAAAAAGATCCCCCTTTTAGTCAGCACTCCTCCATTCCTCAGGACAAGGTATCTTCACCAAACAGCCAATGCAATGGGACAGTTTTAAATGAGATGGAGACATGCATGAGTCTCCCAGGGCAAAAACATCAAGTGAAAAAATAAATCCCCATCTATTACAGAGAAATCAGCTGCACTAATGTTTCAATATATATATATATATAAAATAGAAACACTTTATGAACTGGTTCAGTTTTATTCAGTCACACGGCCACGTGTCCTCTGCACCTGAGCACATAGTTAGTATTATGTTTTCAACTGCAATTTCATTCTCAGAGGAAGGGACTGTACCTGTTTAGTCAACTGTGCACAGGCCCTCGGCCCATGGGGTCACTTAATAAATTCCTTTTGATGACAGCAGTGACTTAGGCACAAAGACTTCCCCAGTTCGATTATTTACCTTGCAATTACATTAGAACTCTGACAAACTGAACAGATAATAAAATACAAAAATTTGAAGTAAAAATTGATTTAGGAAAATTTAAAACAGTTGTAAAGATAAAATATATATATATATATATGCATATATAACTCTTAATATCCATTATAGTAACCACCCCTTCTGTTAAAGTAGCTGTCGTGTGAGAACCCCCCGGGAGCCCTCCGGTTTGGGAACCCTGAGTAGGGGTTCCAGTATCCTGCACTGTTGAAAGGTGGCGGCGGTGGCATGTGCCTGTCCTGGCTCCTGTGCATTCGGCTTGGTTTCTCTGCATGAAGTACACTATGAAAGGTCACATCGTGCTCATACTGTTCTTTCATTCGATGTATTTTTTCTCTTGGGACCCCATGTGTATTCCTTCTGCATTAAAAAAATGGAAATATTTTAATTATAGCCATATGCAAAAGCCATTTTCTCATGCAAAAAGTGATGAAAAATCATTGTACAGTTCCTATTCCTAGAGCTTAACTGGGAAAATGTAAGGCCTGACCCTTAAGTTAGCTTGGATTCCTGTCTTCCTTTTGCCTTGCATATCAGTGTATGAGCAAAAACAAAGAAGTAAAAGCAAAAAAGGCATGCGATATCTGGACTAAATCAAAAATTCTCTTAAATGCCCTAATCAATGGGCATCTATTTTTTCTGATTCTCTAACAAAATATGCTTAAATAAAACCTTTCCAGTACACAATGATAAACCTATGAAATCAGAAGTCTTATAAAAGGAATTAGACTTTGCTGAGGTATGCAGTTCAAAACAAGATCAAAGGCTTAACCTTATTATTTTAAAACAGACTAAAATATCTAGCACTCATAATTGGAGAGCCACTTCCAAGAATTAATCATTTCTGGCCTGAAAAGAATCTTGTGTTCATTCTGAAATAGTTGAAAACTGCAAGATATAGACATGATAAGAAACACCAAAGAAAAAGCTAGTACCTTGCTAACTCCTGAACATTGAATTTCCAATGAGTGTCAGGTTCTCGGAATATAACTTCATAGTTGTTTTCAAGTGCCTAATTTAAAAAGGAAATGCAAAAAATCATTTAGAACATAGGCATGTGTTTGATATTAGTTATCCTGTTGTTTAACATTTATTCTACATCTTTTTCTAAAAATTTTTTGTATTAATAGCTGATAATTCACATTCTTGACCATGTTTTGATTTGGCCAATGACTTCATGATACCTAGAGTTGATTCTTTGATTTTAACACTTTCAAATTTCACACTAGTTTCTGAAAGGAAAGTTAAGTTCCTTTTTTTTTTTTTTTTAAAGTTTTATTAGTGCTGAGAGGTGATTTCAGAGAAATGTTATGAGAAAAGACCATGAAATCCTCCCTGGAGATGTTTAAAGAGAAAATATATTTAAAAATTTGTTCTTTTGGGGACCATTTTGATGTATGTAGTCCTGTCCAAACACATGAGAAATTACTAGGTGATCTCTAAATTTATTTCTAGAATTACCCTAGGTAACTGAGCATGATCTTCACTTAGGAAGTGAGAACAGAAGGTGTGCTTTTGATAATTGAGATTTTATTGTTCTTCCAAGGTTTGGGGAAAACACAGAAGAACTTTTCTGTAGTATCTGACTACAGACCACTGATGTTATTTTCTATTAGATTGTTATGGAATACTAGTCAAGAAAAGCATCCAGACTTCCACCCTCAATGGAGTGAATGAACTAAAGAGCACTTAAAATCTGCCTAAAGGTCAGCTGGTTTGGGAACAAAGCTTACCAAAGAAGTAATTTTCACTTAACCTACCTAGGCATTCTCCTCTAGAAATGACTCTCCCTGCCTTTCTGTATGGTGGAAGACGAGCCACTTTTTCTCCTTTCCCTCAAACACAACATTTTATTTATTCCTTCGAACATATACGTCCACACAAACACATACAAACTCTTGTGTCTTGTCCACTGTCCTCCCTGTTTACTGACCTTGTATAATTAATGGAAACAACACATTTTCATTTTCTTCTTCCTAAATTGTAATCTTCTTCCCTTCACTGGAGGGTTCTTTGTTTAAATAATCCAGAAAACACCTAATTCTTGTCAACTCATGAATGAACCCCAAGGGAAAAAAAAATCAAACATATCCAGAAAGGTAAGAAATAAGACCAGTTCAAACTCATTCCACTAGTCACTCACTTTGTTCTCCAATTCTTAATTCAGAGTTCTGCTTTTCCCATGAACCTTTGGTACCTTGTTTATTCCTTCTTCATTCTAGAAGTAGCTGGTATAAACTAGATCCTAATGAAGCTACCCTTCCTCACCCACCCACCCACCAATTAGTTTAACTTGAATCCATGAAAAACAATGAAAAGAAGAAAGCAAGGAACTAGCAGATCTAAATTTGATGTCCCCCTCCAAAAAAAAGGGGGGGTGTAGATGAGTCATGTTTAGAGGAGAATTAAATATGTAATCAGATGGGTTAGCATGAGTTCATTTCTGGAGACAGTCAATGCATGATTACTCATGCAGGGAACACTAGTAGTGAATGTTATATGCCAGACTGTCCTCTCCCTGGTGCCCCATGAGCTTCCAAATGCCTTCCCCCACTATCAGTGGATGTATGGAGGAAAAGAAAGGAAGAAAAATTCTTTAAATGTCAGTATGAGGGAGATGTAATTAGGATAACAATAATCTATTAACCAAAAAAATCATTACAAAGTAAAAGGAAAAATATATGGGAATTACCCATGCTAGTATTTCCCACTATTGTTAATATGGATGTTTGAGAAATGAATTATAGATAGTTGTATATTTACAAATAGGTATATACATGTAACAGTCTAGTGTTTCTCCCACTTGAATTTTAAGACTAAAAAAATCTAGAGGGTTTGAATTTGCAAAGAAGCAGTCAGTTATGCAGAGGGTCCCAAAACCCTGGCTTATTAAAGAATTAGATTGGCTTGTCAAAGAGCACTGGAATAGCAAAGAGACTATTAACAGGTCACTCTCCCTTTAAGCCATCTGACCCAGCAACCTCTATTTCTGAGAGGCCTTCAGTGCCCTACAAAAGTGCTGGCCTCAAACAGATCCTCTGCCAAGGCCTGAGAGCAGGAACAAGGAAGATTTTCATATTGGCGGCTCCTAGGGTCAGATTAACATCTGGGGAGGTATAATTTTTTTTGGAAAATTTCAGCCACAGAACAGCCAAGGCAAGCCATAGAGTGAAGTCGGGGCCCCTTTCTCTCAGGAGGGAAGAAGGACCATGGCCACCAGTAATGGAAGCGGAAGATCAAGAAGAGAGGAAAGAATGAATGTCTCCACTTTCCCACCAAAGTCTAGAACTGAAAATTCAGAATGATACTTCTTCCTACCATGACTGCATAGGGCTTCATCTCCCAGGCGTGAAGGTTGGTATTATCAATAATAATTGGGGATGTGCCATTCCTCATTGCTTTCCTTGCTGCAACACAACACGTTACACAACAATAAACAACATGCAACAAACAGTGGAAGGAGTGAGTGAGGTCCACAGGGTTGGTTCATTTTTGTTTACTCTTGGACGTTGCCATCACACAGCTCTGGTGGACTCTCTTCTAGCCCTGTCTGAGTTAGAGCTCCCTTCTCCCTTCACAGGCACAGCTCAGAGGAGCTGCTTGGGGAGACGCCTCCTTCCGTTGTCCCTGCACTCAACCCAGCATGCAAGAACTCTTGGGGCCTCCCAGGAGCCCAGGGGGCTTTCATCACCTCTTCTCTGGTTCCAGTCATGAGCTTCCTCCAGGACATCGGGGTTGAACTCGTAGGTACCATCTTCCTTGAAGAAGAAGTCATCTGTGCTGAAGATCAGGGCCCTGGGAAAGTTATGCTTCAGTTGTCTGGAAGATAAGGGCAGGACATGCCTTGCTTTTCCTTCTAGACAGTCACAATGGCAAGGGTTTCCCTCTGGGGAAGCGCTCATCTCGATGCCCCCTAAAGCCCCCTGTTGGCTCCAAACACCAGAGGAGCCCGTGACTCTCTAAGAGGGCCTTTAAATAAAGTCCCACTAAAATGGGGACATCATTGGCATCTCCTAGAATAAGGAGAGAGGTCACCTCACGGTCAGGTCTTCTCCCCACAGCAGGTCAGGAAATGTCCCACCAGTCCCCTCTCCCTCCTGCCAGGTCTGCCCAAGAACCTTGTTCCACCGCCTCTCCTGGACCTTCCCTCCCCCATTCCCAGGCAATACTTACCATGCCAGTCTCCCATCTTTTTAAAAGATCTTTTCTCTCCCGGGGCTGGAGGCCTTATTGTACTAATGAGGGGATCCTTCTCCCCTGCGATCTATACAGGGGTATAGTTCAGAGGGCTTTCTTTCCCCACAAGAATTCTGTAGATATTGTTAAGTTGTATTACCCCATTGTACAGACAAGGAAACAGATTCCAAGAAGCTAAAGTGACTTTGCCCAAAGTCCCAAAGCCAGAATTCAAACCCAACTCTAGCTCAGTATGCAACGATAATGCAGCCAATAGCATAGAATAGGTCAAGGCAAACCGTGAGTAATGGGGAAGATTCAGGCATTGTGGCTGGCTGGTAGAGGAGTGGCAGGGCATGGACACCCCCAGGGTGAAGGCCCCGCACACCCCGAGTGTGGCCTGATGAAGAGGAGATAGGCAGATCCTTATTCTCTGTCCCTGGCTTAGTCATAATGACTGGCAGTTGTGTTTAGGGTAACAGATGCTCTCTAATCCGGTCCTCCCCACCTTGTGAACATAGAAACGACAACTTACTGCACAGGTGGAGGATGGAGGCTCAGAGGGCAGGTGCCCAGGAACACTCCTCTCCCGCGGCAGCCCTTTCCTAGTGAACGACCCGAACCCTCTTTCACTTCATTCTATGTAGCACATCTCACTGCTCCCACTTACTCGAAGGGAGCTACACAGAGTACAGAATTTCACATTCAAACACCCATGTTGTATTTTCCATGTCATAGAAAACCTGCATCCAACAACCCTGGATTCAAAATATACATATGGTGGTATCTAGAATAACACACTGAGGAGCAATGAAGCACCACGGCGGATAGAGCACCAGGCCTGGTGTCAGGAGATCTTGGCTTCAAATCTGATCTCAGACACTTGGTTGTGTGGCCCTGGGCAAGCTACTTAACCCTGACTGCCTTGCCCTTATTGCCTTTCTGTTTTAGAACTGATACTGACATAAAGTAATGATTTTAAAACAATAATAAAATAACACGCTGGACTCAGACCCCCAAAATGTACGTGCCTACTGAGATAGGTGCATGTCCACAAGCCTGGCAGCTAGCCAGAGGTAAAACACACATGAGGCTGCATATGCCATAATTGTTCTCTTATTTACTTTGGCTGAACAAGAGAGGCTATGTAAGGAAATGACTGGTGAAAAAATCAAAAGGCATCAATAGAACATAAAAAAATTTAATTTAAAAATATTTAAACAAAAAAATGTCTTGGGGATAGTTAAGTGGCTTAATGGATTGAGAGCCAGGCCTTAAGACAGGCAAGCCTGGGTTCAAGTCTAGCATCAGACACTTCCTAGCTGTGTGTCCCTGGGCAAATCATTTAATCCCCATTGCCTAACCATACAATGCTCTTCTGCCTTGGAAACAATACATAGTATTGATTCTAAGATGGAAGGAAAGGGTTTTAAAAAAGTGTTGGATATCTACAGCTGCTAATTAATTTTGACTGTTTTTCCAGTCTTTGAACTGGTTCTTCCTAATTATCTCTTGTGGTTCCCAAGGGCTCCATCCTTTTCTTCACCCTTGTTTTAACTAATCCTTCAGAACTGAACTTTCTGTTTATGAAAAACATCCATTTTGGCTCTTACTTTTTTCAGGCATACATTCTAACTAACAGCATTGTGAAATAGAAAAACAATACTGGATAAGATCAAGGACCTGGGTTAAAATGCTGATTCTGCTATTTAATAGCTAAGTGACTTTGGGAAGCAGGGAGCTAGGTGGCACAGTGGATAGAGTGCTGGGCCTAGAGTCAGAAAAGCTCCTTTTCCTTAGTTCAATCTGGCCTCAGACACTTGCTAGTTGTGTGATCCTGGTCAAGACACTTGACCCTGTCTGCCCTTGGTTTCCTCATCTGGGAAATGGCAAAGCACTCTGGTATCTTTGCCAAGAAAGCCCCAAATGAAGTCCCAAAGAGTAAGATCCTACTGAAAAATAATTCAATAACATTATAGGTACCCAGTTCACAGACTTGTGGTGAGGGAAGTGCTTTGTAAACTATGTATCTCTATAAAAATGTGAGCCATTAGTCTTTATGACCTCTTATGTTGTCTCTGGGGAGAAAGAAAGAAGATAGGTCCCCTCTAGAAAAGGCCTTAAAATAGTAATGGCTAGTTCAAAGCAACTTTCTGTTTGATTTGTAGCCACATTCATTTCTTGGAAAAACATTGCTGTACTTGAAGGAGAAATTCTAAGATCAGAATAAAAGATCTGCATATACAACTTTATGCAGTTTGGCTGACCTACTAATTTATATATATTTTATCCGTATGAGTTAACAGAGAGGGAATGTTCTCTATTATGTGTAAAGACAAAGGACTCAAGTTACAAAGTATTTGCTAGTCTTCAGTTCCCTGACCCATCACTGCTGTTGACCCTTCTTATTAGCACAGTTCCTGGCACAGAGTAGGCACTTAATAAATATTTATTGATAGATTAGTTATGTGGCCTGGCTTTAGGGCCATTCCTTTACAAACTGATTTGATCCAGTTAAATTTGGAAGTAGCATGTTTGAGTAAATAAAGACAGTACAAGTATGTGTATTTATGGAAGGAGAAATGGAGAATTTTATAAATCATCTAGTTCAGCCATATTTTGTATATAAAGAAACAGAGGCAGGATTTGAACCCAAATCTTCTGATACTAAACCTAGTATTCTAATTCACGCTATAACACGGAACTGCACACTAACTTCTTTCTCATTCCTTTGAGCAGAATCATTGGCATAAACTTGATTTCAAGCCTCTCAGATTCATTTCTTCCCAGAGCCCTGCAAAAACTTCACCCCTGGGGCTGCTAGGTAGAACAGTGTATAGAGAGCCAGGTCTGGGGTCGGGAGGACCTGCATTCAAATCTGGTCACAGAAATTGCCTAGCTGTGTGACCCTGAGCAAATCTCTTAGCCCTGACTGCCTTTTCCATCTGTCTTAGAATTGATACTAAAAGAGAAGGTAAGGGTTTAAAAAAAAAAAACAAAAAAAAAAACCTCTCCCTGGATAGCTTCTCATCTGTCTGGCCTCCACCCAGATGGAAGTTTCCTCTTATCCTTAAAGTTAGGCCTGAAAAGAATGGGGCTGAAACAGAAGAGGAAGGGAGAAAGATGAAGGGGAAACAAAGGATCCTGGAGACAGAAGGGGCTCCCAAGCCCTCTCATCTTGAAGGAGGAAGCGGAGGCCAGGAGGGGAGGCGACTTGCCCAAAGTCACTGCAAAGATATAATCTGAACAAAGGTTTGTTCTCTCCACTGTACCCCAGAAAAGTGAAGAACACTAGTGGAAAGTGGAAACTCAGGCTGGGGAAAGAAGTACAAAATACCCCAATCTTCACAGGTCCTCATCAAACAGCTCCTGTGGTTAAAGAAGCAGTGTGATTTAATCTTTTAGAAAAGCACTGGCTCTGATGTCCATTAGACTGTAAGTTCTGATAAAGGCTTGTTGCCTGCCTTTATTAGTATGCCTAGTGTCTAGCTCAGAGCAGGTCCTTAATCAATGACTGTTGTTGTGACAGACTTAGCTATTATGGGGCAGCCATACAGCAATCCAGGCAATTCCGAGTGACTTTCAACAAAGAAAGCTATCCACCTCCAGAGAAAGAACTGTTGGGAGTCAGGATGTGGATCAAAGCATTTGATTTTTCAATTGTTCATTTGGGTTTATGTGTAGGGGTTTTGGTTTTATGAGATTACTCAACAAAAATGAACAATATGTAAATTTAAAGTCATTTAAAATTTAAGCGGTCATTTTGACTGTTCATAGCTGGAGTCAGAGAACATGGGTTCAAATCTTGGTTCTCTTACTTATTTACCTATCTGATCTTGGACAAGAGACTTTTTTTTTTCTTTTCCCTCTTCCTGGATCTCTATGACCTCATCTGGACGTTAGACTAGATGACTTCTACTTCTTGCTGTTCTCCCATGTTCCAAGAGGCAAGGTCCTTTCCATATATAGTTAAACTATTCCTGATCCCACATGATACGAATATATCAGCCTTCAAGATCAGGATGAAATTTAAATGTTTCTTATGGTCAAGTGAGTGGCCAGCAAAACTTAGCACATTATAAAACATGGATTCACTTAAAGCTGTCCCAGTATTTTTCTGGATTTTTTTCCTCACAGTCAAATTTGAGAGCTAAAAACATGTTGTTGACAAAAGCCACCTTGTTTAAAGAACAACAGTTTTCTGCCCTAGTTGTGTTCTTTGCCTCCCAGGGTCTTAAATCCCTCCTCTATAAAATGAAGAGATTAGACCTTTAGCTCCCCTGCTTCTGTGATGCTATAGTGTGGGAGGTCAAGAAGTAGAGTGAGTCCCTCACATGAGTACACTGAGCCAACTCAGATTCTGGCAAGTCAGATCAATCTGGAAGAGCAGATTAAAATTCCTTAATAGAGTACTAAGTGAGAAAATTAATAATAATAATAATAGCCAACATTTACATAGCATTTACTATGTACCATAAATATGATCTCATTTGATCCTCCTAATAACCCTAGGAGGTAGGTGTTATTATTATTCCCCATTTCACAAGTGAGGAAAAGGAGGCAAACAGGATAAGATATTCACATAGCTAGATAGTGTCCTTGGCTGGATTTGAACTCCGGTCTTCCTGATTCCTGTCACCAAGCTGATATTAGGGTAAGTACTCTGATTCTGGATAAAATTCAATCCTAATGCCTGTCCTTGCAACTAAATTTTGCTGAGGCAAGTATATTTGTCAATTGCAAAATACTGACACAACTTCATGAAAATTATGATTGAGAAGATGTGATTTGGTGTGTCCATTCTTCAGAATGGCTTCCCAAAAACTGCAGTGTCTATTGCAATATGTTTATTTGTTAAAGAGTAAGCCATTTTCTCAACTTGGCAAGTATTATATACTCTAAACGATAAAGAGGATATTAGATATTTAAACCACCTTATAGTTGCCTCATTTGGTTAAATGTTGCCTTCTAAGAAAGCAGTTACCTAAGATAACATAAAAACGTAAATTTAAGATTATAGCTTAAATTAAGCATACAAAAATAGAAATAGAAGGCTTCTTCTCTTCAATTTTATTAAGATTATGTGTTATAGTAACAAGAGTCGTAATAGTAAAATGCTGAATTCTCCTAATATCACCTCAATTTCTTTTTGAACCTCTCTTTCTTATCTAGCAGTGTTCTTAAACAGCCTTTATTCAGGCAGGCTTTAAAGCTCAAAATAAGCTTTAAAGTTCAAAATAAGCATTAAACTTGGGGAAATTCTGTTTAGTACGTGATCTAGTTATTCTCTATTTGCAAATACATCTAAAGTAGCAGGAAAACATATAATACAAAAATATTTTCCCTGCTCCATTTGCTTCATACTTGGCCCTTTATAAACACGGCCAAATTAAAAGCAAAGCAGAAGCAATAAAGAATAGAAATTCCCAACCATGAAAGACACACACACACACACACACACACACACACACACACACACACACAGAGACACTCACACTCACTCTCTCTCTCTCTCTCTCTGTCTCTCTCTGTCTCTCTCTCTCTCTCTCTCTTTCACACTCTTTGTAAGCATGTAGAGACATACACACACAGTTGGGAAAAGTCTTCCAGACACAGAAGCAGGTTGGTGTTGAATATTACAGAGCCAGGCCAGTCGTCTGTTTTTCTGTGTCCCATGGGAGAGGGGAAGGAAATGGTTAAAATGAGCACCGTGGAGAAAAAAAGCCATGCATGGAGTACACAAACTCTCCATCAAGTGAAACCACTGCTCCATGTCACACCTTCTTCCACCCAGCTAACAAGAGGCCCTCTGATGGCTCCTGAAGAAAAGGACTCTCTCTACTGGGAACCAAACAGAAAAGGAGGAAGGCAGGAGAAAGGATCCTCATATATTTACCAGTATTTACCACCGAAGAACAAAGCATTAGAAAAAGCTGGTCCAGAATGGCCAGGTGGTCAGGCTTCCAGTTTCTGGGAAGAGATAAATGGAGGCAGAGAAAGAAATGACTGTCATTATTAGTGTGACTTCCACTCTCAAAGGACGGGAGACCAAGAGAGAAAATAAAGTTAAGCCTAAGTAAATTATTAAATGGTAATACCTGTTTTTGACTTCTGGACATTGAAGACTTCACCACAATTATATCTACTGACAGGAATGTAAGGGCTCTCCCTAAACCTGTAGCTTGCCCAAAAGGAGAAAGAGCAATATAGATCATCTACTTTATTTTAGCCTGGTGATTTTATTTCCACTTAGCCTCAGGATCACCCCCTGTCCCCCAGCTTCCTCCTTCATCTCCAACACCCCTACCCCCCCTCATCTCATCGCATCTCAGGGATGGGGCAGGATTTCCCTGGAAGAACTAGGCAACATGAAAGGGGCTGGAGGGCAGGAAGCTTTCCTCCCCTCTGCTCTCCATCGCTCCCAGAGGGATTTCCCCCCAACCTCGCTTGGACAATCAAGCTAAGGTTTTCCTTTTCTTTGAGTGCCAAAAACATCCACAATGTTTACCTTCAGAGTCTCTGTCCTTTCCTATTAGGGCTAAGTAAGAGGAGAGTGAAAGGCTAAGGCAATGATGGGCAAACTTTTTAAAGAGGGGGCCAAAGGAAAGGAAATGCTCATCTGTTAGTCTGTTTCTAAAGCAACTCTTTCAAAGTTTCATTGTATTGTATCCCACTCATTGTATTTGTCAGATTAGGAATAATGTCATGCAGCCGGATAGAACATTTCAGGGGGCCACATCTGGCCCGTGGGCCATAGTTTGCCCATCACTGGGCTAAGGAGTTGTGACTATTCAATAGATACTAGTCACTACAGGGAGTTTGAGGAGAAGGGTGATGTGAACATAGTTAACATTTTAAAATCATTTGTTATGTGCGCTATTCTAAGCATTTTACAATGATCATCTCTTTTGATCCTCACAACAACCATGAGAGGTAGGTGCTGCTCTGATCCCCATTTCAGAGGTAAGGAAACTGAGGCAGAGAGGTTTAGTGACTTGCTCAGGGTCTCTTAGTCATAATGCTCTGATCTAAGGTACACTGCTTCACCTCAGTTTCTTCATCTGTATGAGACAGTTGGATTAGTTAATTCTGCTCTCTTTCAGCCATAAATATGGATTCACTACTAATCTAACATCAATGTAAAAATAGATGGGAGGCAACTGCAACAGCTCAGGCAGATCTCAACCAAGGTGGTAGCAAGAGAAATGAAGAGAAAGAGAGAATGTAAGAGGTTCCTGACTGAATCCTACAGAAGGTCTCACTGAAATAATATTTGGTGGGGAGGGAGGCAGCTGGGTCCAAATCTAGCCGCTGACACTTCTTAGCTGTGTGACCCTGAGAAAATCATTTAGCCCCCACTGTCTAGCCCTTACTGCTCTTCTGCCTTGGAACCAATACACAGTATTGATTCTGAAATGAAAGAAACAGTAAGGAAAAAAAAAAGCAGAACTGAACACCTTTGGGGCAATCTTAATATAATCTCAGAAGTGGATAAATTTTATCTTACTATTGGCCTTATGGTAGGACATTTTGTACAGATTAATTTCCCTTTTGTTTAGTGACAGGAATCTGCCATGTATCTTCAGTGCTGACAAATTGCCAGCACTATATAAATCAAAACAACTTACTCAAAAAATAAATAAACTCTGCTTACTCATATCCACAGACCTTTAAGCAAGAAGAAAAGAAAAAGGGGAAGGGAAGCAATAATACAACTAAATCATAAAAAAACCAAGGGTGAGCAACAGAGGTCAGTGAAGGCCAGGATGAAGCCTACCCTGAAGGTGTATCCTCACTAAAACACGCCTGGTAGCATCACAGACTAACACACAGAGCCTCTGTAGGAGGAACAAATGAAGAATAAATAAATGGGGAGTTGGTGAGAGCAGACAAAGGCCATAAAAGGAATCTGGAAGCTTTGCTGGCTTCCTAACAGCCCTTTAATCTAGTTTCTCCATCCAGGCCACCAAGCTAGAAAGGTAGCTATCTGTCCAATATTAAAAACCTTAACTGGGCTGTGTCACCTAGCATCACCAACAGTGTTGAAACTATTTATCTTTATGCACTTCCCAGAGTATATGATTTACTATTCTGTCTTCAATTATAGACTCCATGAGTAGGGCTGATGTTGAACTAACAATAAGCCATTCTATATGCAAATAAATAGATTATTAGTGAGCTCTTGGAGGGCAAGGTGTGTCTTTTGACTTTTTTTGGTACCCTTAGTGCTTTAGCACAGTGCCTGGTACTTAGCAGGCACTTCATAAATGTTTGATGACTCACTGTTCTCAAGGCTTGCTCTGCTCTCATCTAATCTTCCACATAACTACTAATGTTAATTTCCTAAAGCATCTCACTCCCTACCAAACTCCAATGTTTCGCTATTGCTTCTAGCAGGGCTATGTAAAGCCCTTCCCCACCTGGTCTACTTTTCTAACCTTGTTACACATTACTCTTCAGACTCCAACAGCCCACACTCACCTTCTCATATCCAGTCATCCATGTCCTATCTCTGCCCTGGCTGTCCCCCATGCCTGGGATGCACTTCCTCCTCATCCCCTTTAGCATCTCATTCTTCAAGATATAACAGAAGCACCACCTTCTCCATGAAGCCTATGGAGGCTAGATAAATCTAGGGGCAGTGAAGCAGAGAATGAGGGTCTAGAGGAGACAGAAACAGGAAGATTGGTAGTGAAGTGAGGAAGAGAAATACTCTCTGGAAAGAGGAGCAGAAAATGAAATTTTAAAAACTAATGAACAGAACATGCTGAAGGAGAGGAGAGAAAAAGGAATTCTAATTGACTGACAGGAAGAGGTAAAGAATGAAATAACCAGATAAAAGCAGGAGAGGAAAAAGAAACATTAAGCCAAAACTCAAAAGGGAATGGGGTAGCAAACAGGGGTAGGAGAGGAAGGAGGTGAGGAGAAAGAGTCAGGCGGACCACCTCAAAAAAGATTAAGCAAAAGTAACTGAAGAGACATAGTACTCTGTTTGCAGAAGAATAATGGGAGATATCTGCTATCACCCAAGGTGGTCCATATTCCACTTTGAGAAAGCTCTATTAGGAGGTCTATACTCGAGCTAAAATCTGGTTCTTTGCTTCCCCGCTTTGTTCCTGTTCTGTCTTCTGGGATTAAGCAGAACAAATTAAATGACTACAAGTACTTACAGGGCTGTCATGTGGAAGGTGATTAGACTTGTTTATGTCAAGACAAGTATCATGTTTCTCCTAAGTCTTCTATAAGCTAACCTTCCTTAGTTCCTTCAGAAGATCCTTGTATGACATGATCAAGGTCCTCCCAAATTGTTTGTCCACCGCTAGATCAGAAATATCAAAGATGCAACTCAAACCAATTTAAAATTGGGAATTATTTAGTAAAAAGAATTGGGAAATATTTAGTAAAAAGAAATAAAAATACAATAAAACAGAGATAATACATTTGTAAGCTTAGTTAATGTGTAGCCCACAGGGACCCTTCTGTGCAGATTAGTGGCTCCTCTATTTTAGTTTGACACCACTGCTCTAGAAGGTGTCCAGAATATTAAAATAATATGACAACCAGAATTGAACAGAAGAGTTCAGATGTAGTCTGAACAGAGCAGAATATATTGAACTCTCTCCATCCTAGACATTATACCTCTTCTAATGTGGTCTAATATTTTTTAGCTAATCATATCACACTAATTCACAAGGTCCCCTAAAACCCTACATCTTTTCCAGGAAGATTGCTGAAACAATGCTTTCCCCATTTGAGACTTGTAAAGTTAATTTTCTGACACAAGGTATAAGACTTTACATTTATTCCTACTGAATAGAATTTCAGCTTGTTAGATTCGGCCCAATATTCAAGTCTATGGATCTTTTTGGATTCTGTCACCCTATGAATTAGTTATCCTTCCTAATACTGTATCACCTGTAAATCTGATGAACATGCTTTATATCTGTTTTTATCCAAACCACTGATAAAAATGTTAAACAACACAAGGCCAAGCACAGATTTCTGAGGTATTCTAGGAAAGCCCAAGAAAGGGCTCCAATCCAACCATTTATTGTTCCAATATTCAACCATTTGTGAATCTACTTAAATAGCCTATTCTCTAGCCTACATACCTCCAGCATGTCCACCAGAATAACACAAGAAACTTTATCAAATGCTTTGCTAAATTCTAGGTAAACTATATCTATAGCATTTTCCTGGTCTACCATTTTGGTAACATTATGAAGAAAAAGGAAATATCAGTCTTTCATGACTCTTCTTGTTTATACCTTCCTGATTTTTGCAACTGGGCCTTCCTTTTCCCCCCCCTAAAACCCTTATCTTCTGTCTTAGAATTGATATTGAATATCAGTTCCAAGGCAGAAGAACAATAAGGATTAAGCAACTGAGGTTAAATGACTTGTCCCAGGTCACACACAGGAAGTGTCCGAGGCCACATTTGAACCAAGGACCTCCAACACCTGGCACTCTATCCACTGAGTCACCTAGCTGCCCCTGTGCCTTCTTTTCTAGACATTCACTAACTATATTTCTTTTTTTTTCATTTAATAATTTTTATTTTTTAGAAAAGTTAACATGGTTACATGATTCATGCTCTTACTTTCCCCTTCACCCCCCCATAGCCGATGCGCATTTCCACTGTTTTTAACATGTGTCATTGATCAAGACCTATTTCCAAATTGTTGATACTAACTATATTTCTTCAAAAATATTCAAATGCTACCAATGGTTCTTTGAAATTATCGATATGGATTTTCCCTCTAATGAAACAAGTAACAACTCTTCCATGCCTGTCCATCCTATGTAAATCTTGTATCCCCTCTTAAAATTCAGCACGAGGACATCCAAATTTCTGAGAACATTCCTTCACTTTCACTTGATCTTAGCTATCCCTACCCCTCATCCAGTCCCATTCCTTTTTTGTACATAATTTCTTTCATGTGACATGACCTCCTTTGGTTATTCTTCAGTCACTTATTTATTATATACTACAATCTGCTCACATCTTCCACTGCCCTCCTGAGAGATACTTATTTTTAAAACTTTAAAGACTATAGCATTCCATGATTTACGATCAGAATACTGATATTAAGAAGATGGGCCTTTGTTTCAGGAAGTTTAGAATCATTCAAGGAGATCTGCATTCCCAAAGGCAATTTAGTCTATTTTCCAATTTAATTCCAGGCCTATCTCAGGTCCATTTGTAATTTGTCAAAGATAGATAGATAGATTGCCAGACAGATATAGAACCATAAATACCAGTCTTTGCCATAATCTGTCAAATAGCTATTTCTTAATCCATTTGGGTTTTCTTGCATGGATTATTAACATATACTCTTTTTCATGGTGATGGATCTCATTCAGGAATCTCTGTAGTAGTAACCTATGGTTTGATGCACTCGTTCATGAACAAGAAAATCTAGAGAAACTTCTCTTTAAGGAATTTTTTTTTTCAACTTGAAAGCTGTGTTGAATAGCTATGAAAATGCTACACACCTTTTTTGAGGAAATTTCTCCTTGTTTTATGTACTTTACTTGATATTAATCATCAAAAAAAGGTCCTCCTGGTTGATAACTTTCAATGAATTTTGCATAATTTTGATGTATGCATAGGAGATTCCTTATTGTAGAAAAGAGTCTTTAAGATGGCACTTCGTTCTATTACAGTTTTTTTAATAGACAATAAACAGAAAGCACAGTAGGATCTTGTATTCTTTCAGTCAAGTGAATAAATGGCATAGATGTGATCTACAAATAATATCAATTATGAAAGTCTGCTTTTTTTCCTTCTAATAATCTCATCAAGGATTTTCTCAATGGGAAATATGTATCTCTGCACATATGTATTATAAATGTGTAAAATATATATTGTTTTGAAAACTTTATGTATATGATAAAGTAGGCATTTTGATTGATAGTTGTTTTCTTGGTTATCTATTTTTTGGCATAAATTTTAAGATTTTTATCTTTTCTTTCTTCTTATACCTTTTAAATTGGTCCTCAATGTCCAACACAATCTCCTGTAGGTACATTTAGTCCAATCCAGTTTATCTATCTTCTCTAGTACTGTTTCTACCTTCTCTGTAAGTGTATCTAAGAACATGACATTAATATTTAAATGTGTTGGCTCCACTGTCATTGATGGTGAAAAGAATTTGCAATGAAAATCTTTGCACAAAAACAAAAAGTCCACATACACACAAAAAAAAACCCCAAATGTACATGAGATTTGTGGTTTCATATATATAGTAATCTTTTTCTGTTCTTTGCATATGTTGGTTGGTGTCAAGTTCAGAACAACAAAAAAATTGTAAAATAAACTGAAAATCTTTGCAAAACTTCTTTCTTCTGTTATCCTCTTTCCAAAGCCATCTTTCAATGTTCTCCAGATGACTTTCTTAAGTTGGGTCTCTTTACAAACTTTTTCTAAACTGGTTTTACAAGGTGATACTACTAATAATCTTTTGCTATTTTCCTCTCTACCATTACACAAAGAAGTATATATACAAACCCAGTGTTGCCTTTGGCTGCCATAGATCTCCACTTGGCAACTAAGGCAAGTGTTTGCTGACTAAAACATTTTTAGGTACTTTGGGTCTCTTCATTATAGCAGTTAAAATGGCTAAACTTCCATAGGAAATTACTGTAAAAAGTGTCCATGTCCTTCCTTCCACGTGTATCCCAATTTTTCTTTATTAGTAACCTGTTAAATAGGTCAGGATAGAGTTTTTTAAATTATACATTACATCTTTTCCTCAAATTTATTCTTTCTCTTAGCTCTGGATAAATGTTTATCTTTGCTATAACAAGGCAGATGATTGAGGAATGATTCTCATATTAATGAGTCATTTTCTGTGTGTTAAAATATAATTAATATCATTTTTTGTGATATTTCTACACACCTATTTACATGTTGTGTTAGATTGTGAGCTCCTTTAGAGCAGAGGCTGTCTTTCACCTTTCTTTGCATCCTCATCTCTTAGAACAGGGGTCTGGGATATAACTGCAGCTTAATAAATACTTGTGGTCTTAACTTGTTAATCACCTGTCCTGTCTAGAATATGGCAATTATACCTAGAAATGGAAAGAACCTCAGAAACCAACTAGTCCAACTCCCTCATTTTACGGATGAGGAAACTGAAGCCTAGGAAGGTCAATGCCTGCCCTCAAAGGGCTTACAGTCTAATAGCACCAAGGCTATTTAAGAAAAAATTTAAAGAATATCTAATTTTCAGTTTAAAGATAGTCTAAAAAATGGAGTAATTCTTAGACTTCTTTACCTTTGACATCATCACTGCAGAAAGAGGAGGCCATATAGAACTGAAGACCATTTTGTATTTTTGTTGTTGTTTCACTGCCAAGAATTCGTCACCAAGAGTCTAGCCTACTGATGATTAGCTCCTCTAGGCAGGTCACTGGAAAGCGGACTCAGTCCATTGTCAGGACCACATACAGGTAGTACAATGAGTATTTGTCGATTAATAACAATACTAATGAACCCATGACTTTATATTTGTTCAGTTGTTTAATCGTGTCCAACTCTTTGCAACCCCATGGACCATACTGTCTATGGGGTTTTCTTGGCAAAGAAACTGGAGTAGTTTGCCATTTCCTTCTCCAGCGAATTCATCCAGTGGATGACTTTACATAGCACACATAAAGCTTTCTTTCAAATACATTTTCTCGTGTAAGCCTCACAACAGTTTTGCCAGGAATCAAAATCAAACTCATTGGCCTATGAGTTTGACTCCATTTTCCCCCCTTTTTTGATAATAGACACACGTATCCTTCCCCAACCTGTAGTACCTCTCCCATTCTCCACATTCTTTCAACCTTCACTGAAAGTGGCTCAGCGATTACATCCATCCATTTCTTTCAGTCCCCCGGAATGTAGTTCATGTGGACCAGGAGACATAAGCTCATCAAGAGCATAGTGCTCTTATTACGTCCTCACTTATCTATTGTTTGACTTGTCTATTAGCCACTTTTATTCTTCATGGTCCAAAGATTATGCTCCTTGACAGAAAAAAAATAGCAAAGTAATAGCTGAGAAGAGAAAAAGACAGACAGAGAAGAAATTGAGAAAGAAAAAAAATATCCAAGCCGATCTTGGAAAACTGAAGTTACCCCATCACTATTATATCCTGCATCTCTGCCTGCCTCATAATATTTCCAAAAATTCTCATCTATTTCCTCCTCCTAAAAAAAAAAACTCTGACTCCTGTCAAGAAAATTGGGTTCCTACTTGTCACTTACAATGTGTGTGACCTGGAGCAAGTTGTTTAACCTCCCTGGGTCTCAAATTTTCTCAGCTGTAAAATGAAGAGTTTGGACTATAAGCTTGTAAAGTCCCTCCCAGTTCTGGACCCATGAATCTATGAGCCATTGACACTACCTTTTGGGGCAAAAACAGCTGCCTAAAGGGAAGGGGGGATGGGGAGGAAGAGAAAACAACCACACAGCTCTCACATACCTAATCCAGCAATTTCAAACTGAACTGAATAATTATTTAAAAACCCAATGAGAAACTATTTTTGAAAATTACTTCTTCCATCTCAGAACTACACAAAAAGTCCTAGGCCCAGGAGTTCTGAGGTCTCTAACAACACTATGTCCTGAGATGCCAGTAAAAGCCCTGAAGATTCTGTGTTCTGAACCTTGAAGGAGAGTTGGGGTGGGATGGGGGGATGTTAGTGAATTCCTGGAGGTAGAGGTCAGCACATGGATCCAGAAGACCAAAAACAAGACCAAGCAAGACATAGTACCCAACCCACAATTGAAGCAGGGAGTGAAGCTCTGCCCTGGCACTAGTCAAAGCTCCAATTCAGCCTAAGGCTGGAGAAATTGATAATTTTTAAAAACATATCAATCAGCATTAAAAATTATTGCAAATTTAACTCCCTAAAAGCTGCCAAGTAGATATTCAAAGGAAAAACAAGGACTACATGAATACCAAGAAGAAATGAAGTAAGAAGTAAAAAAATGAAATAAATATCCTAGAGGAAAAAACTGAAAAAAATAAGTAACTTATGGAAAAACTTTACCTAAAAAATGGAATCCCTGAAAACCAGAATAGACCAAACAGTTATCAGAGTCCATGAGAAAGGAAGAAACATTAAAACAAAGCCAAAATATTTAAAAAACAGAAGAAAATATAAGAAAGAAGGCCTGGAGAGATTACTTAAGAACCATTGTAATTCCTGAATGTCATGATTTTTTAAAAGTTCGAACTCTATATTTCAAGAATTTGTAAGTGAAAATTGCCCAGATTTATTAGAACCAAAAGAAAGAATCTACCAACCACCTCCCAAAAAGATCCCCAAAAGTAAAAGTCCCAGAAATGGCACAGCCAAAAATTTACAACTCCCCTGTCAAAAAATAAAAAATAAAAATACTATAAGAATCCCAAAAAAATCCAGTTTGAGTACCAAGAAACTACATTCAGAATCACACATGGTCTGGCAGCCTCTATTAAAACTCAGAAATCTCATGTACAATATTCCAAAGGACAAAAGAAATAGGCTTACAACCAAGAATAAATTTACCCTGCATACCTGAATATAATCTTATATGGAAAAAAAAAAAACCAGAAGACTTTCAAGTATTTCTGATGACCACACCAGAATTGAGCAGAAACTCTGTTCTGCTCAGAAGAGTCCAGAGAAAACCAGAAGGATAAATTTATTTGAGTAGGTGGAAAATGTATGATGACATAGTGCTAACATTTTAATAGGAGAAGATGAAGTATGTGTCCCTTCAAAGCCTTAAGGTCTTCAAAAGATATTAAGGGATTTTGAAAAAGGAAAACAGGAGATCCTGGGGGAAGGGATTGATTGGTTTGAATGTTTGAAAAGAGAAAAAGGAAGGGAGCATAAAAGGAAGACTATATTAGTGTAGCAAACAGGAAAAAACAAGAGAGACATGGACTTGATAGTTTTCATAATTGGAGAGTGAGAACAGACAAGAGAGGAAAGGGTTGGGGAAGAAGACATCAAATGAAACTCAGTTGTATATAAAAGGGGAAAATGAAGAGTAAATAGTCACAGATATACACACAGTTTTATACAGAAAACTACTAGGGAGAGAAATCATAAGCAAAACAAATTTCCTGATCCAGAAAGGTGATTAATTGGTAGTAAGGAGAAAAATAAAAACAAAAACTACAATCTAAGGCAGAGGTATCAAATTTAAACAGAAATGGGGCCATGAAACCAAATCTAAGTATACCTCTGGGTCACATATTGGCTTAGTTTCAAAATGCAATAATATCATCTATGATTTATTATATATTTATTTTGTTATGAGTTTCCCAATTACATTTTAATCTGGTTCAGAGGCAGCACTGGGCCGTGTTGCAAGACTGTATATTAGATGCTTCTGCTCTCAAGATCTATCAAGACAGGTAGGAAATGCTAGGGTGTTAGCATAGATCTCTATCCTAACTCCAAGTCCAACCTTCTTTCCACTCCATTACTATCACTGAGGCTTGTAACAGAATTAATAATAACAATAATCATCATAATCACTAGCATTTACACTGAGCTTTAAAGTTGGCAAAGTGCTTTGTAAATATTATCTCTTCACCTATTGGAAAAACTCGAAGTACACCCCCAATGATGGAATCTCAGAAAAATAATCTTCACATATGAAGAGTCATACCTCAATTCAAATGATTAATAGTCTTTCAATGTTGGAGACACCCCCAGGATCTAAGTCTGCGTAATTTTTCCTTCAGCAATATTCCTGACCTATCAATAACTCTCTGAAAATCTCCAACAGGATGAGTCACTTATATTTTTCAACCTATGAGAAAGACTCTCACCATTTTCTCTGACAAGTTTCTACTTCAATTGACTTAAATATTCCCAGAAATTAAAAAAGGGTCTTTCTCACTTTTCAATAATTTCAGACTATAAAATTATAGTATTTTTTAAAAAAAGGGTGAGAACTTGACCTGGTCCTGATCTTTTCCTTCCTCAGTATTCTTCACTGTCCCAGAATTTGTCTCCATTTCCAGTCTCACCAGGAAAAAAATAACTACACTGATATGGGAAGCAAGACATAACCAAATTTGGAAAACAGTGATTTTTTTCAACAACTGCACCTGTAAGGAATTTTCTTACATTCAGTTCTCTCGAGCTAAGCTGCCTTTTCTACTGAAATATATAGCTCCTTCACTTTCCTACTTCTAGGCTTGCATGCACCAAGAGGAAGTATGATCTAAATGGGAAAAAACTTCTTGACTAGGAGGAATTTTGGTACAATGGGAAAAAGCAGTGGCTCTGAAGCCAGAGGACCTGGGTTCAATTCCTACTTCTGATACTTCATAACTGTGTGATTTTGGGCATAATCTCTCTGGCCCTAAGCTTCCTGATCTGTAAAACTGGGGAACTGGCCTAGATATAGTCTGATGAACAAGAAGTCACAGTCTCCCTGGGTTTCAGTTTACTCATCTGTAAAAATGAGGGAACTGGACTAGATGTCCTCTGATGAATAAGAATACTGAATTCTAGTACCAAATATGCTGTTGTTCTGTTGTATCCAACTCTTTATGACCCCATTTGGGGTTTTTTGGGGCAAAGATACTGGAGTAGTTTGCCATTTTCTTCTCCAGCTCATTTTACAGACATGGAAACTGAGGCAAACAAGGTTAAATGACTTCCCCAGGGTCACACAGCTAGGAAATGTTTGAGGCCAGATTTGAACTCAGGAAGATGAGTCCTCCTGACTCCAGGCCATAAAGATGCTAAAAAAAAGCCTATAGCCCTATTATTTAAACTCTAGGCAAATGTCAAACTGAGCTTTGCCCCAGAGTAACAATGAAGTTCTAAAAACACAATAACGGAGTTGACTGTTCCCTCATCCCTGCAGAAACTGTTTAAACCAAAGACTACCAGATAATGAAAATTTAGAGCCAGAAAAGTCCTGATAAAACATTTACTACAATCTTTTCACTTTACAGATGAAGAAATATGTTCAAAGTCACATAGATGATAGTCATTCAGCCATGGGAGAACCAATTAACCAATGTTCTTGGACAAAGCCATAAGAACATCTGATCAACAATGCTAATAAGACTGTTAAAATATAATGTTTTTGTTTTAAAGATCTCTAGGTGAACCAAGAATTTTAATAAAAAGTGACACTATATTCTAGTTCCAATCCTATACTGTTCCTGTTCACTGATGCTCAAAGGACATCAGATGCTTCATCTCCATGGCACTGTTCTATTCACCGTGATTCAGTACTTGACTGTATTGATACTTGGCTAAACATGGATACAGATAGGGTAGAAGGTATGTCCATAAATGTCTTTTCTTTAGATTCAACAAGTGTTTATTAAAATATTCTATGTGCAAGGGTGCTAAACTAGGTGCAAGACACCCAAACATTAAAAAAAAGGGCTCCTGTTCTCAAAAAGATTACAATCTAATATAAGTCTGAGACATGTACATATATAATTGAGGGTAAATATGTCAAACAGGAGTCTAAATTATTCTAGGAGATAAGATTACTTTTCTTGAAAGCAATCAGGGGAGTATTCATGAAGGACGTGGCACTTGGAGACAAAAATGTCCATAGAAATGGGAAGGAAATCTTTTCCAGGCACTGAAGGACACAAGGGTGAGTTGAAAGAAAATAATATAGTATGGATGAAGCACAGAGATGGAAAGAACTGTGAAATAAGGCTGAATGAGGAACATTTTGAATGCCCTGCTACTGAGTGTACTTCTAAAAATGGGTAATGTAGAGCCAACAAGAGTGCCAAGATCAGACCCTGTGCAACAGAAGGATTACTCTGGCAATGGAGGAAAGGGAAGTTCTGAGAAGCCAATGACCACTCGACCACTCGTGACTTTGGACAGAGCAGTTTTAGTAAAGTAATGAGGAAAGAAATCAGTGAGATCAAAAATCTATACATCTCCCTGGGGGGAGAATGTCTCCTTGTGTGTATAAAAAATTTTTTTTAATAGATTTGTTTAAAAAGTATAAAATAAAAGCAAAGAGATAAAGGTCTAAACTATGGAGGGGACAGTGGGCATGGAAAGGGATATATTGTGGGTGGGAGAAAAAACAACAGATCTTGGTTGGACACAGTGTAAAGGAGTGGGCAAGAGTCAAGATTGATTCCAAGGTTTCAGGACTAGGTGATTAGGGGCCTGGTATAATTAACAAGAACAGGGAAGTCAGGCTGTGTTGATTTTGAGGTGCTGGATGGGCATGGAAATAGCTGGCAGGAAACTGGGACCATAAGAGGGAGGGAAGACATGGGAAGGAGGACATCCAAGAGGAAGGCCAGCAGCTGGTCAGAAATGAGGAGGGCCAACAAGAGGATCTGGGGATATAGACTGGCGAGTCATTTGCTCTGAGGTGATGACAGTCTCTGGGAGTGAATGAGGTTGCCACTGCCAGAGTGTAAAAGGAGCCCCTGGTGGGACAAGAAGAAGCAGAAGTGTCTCCTTCCCTGTCTGAAAAGCCCTCTGCCCTGACATAGCCAGGAAATAGAAGGGGAATCAGAAGAGAACACACAGGGGAGGGAAATCAAGGTCTGGGTGTCTGCAACAGTCAGTGTGTTGGAAAGGTCAAGGTGGAAGGAAATAGGAGTTGTGAGAGGCCAGTGGGTATGGTCATTCGTTGGCGACCTTGGACAGCAGGGTGATGAGGAAGGTGGCCACTTAGGTGAGCTGGAAAATTCTGCCTGATCTCCTTTACTTTTCCCACCTGCCTTCTTGTGTGGGTTTGGGGGCACCGAATTCATAAATAACTCCAAATTACTGTGCTAGATGGTTTAAAGGTGTTTCCTGGAATTTTTTATTACTATTATTCAATCTTCACAGTAACCCTGCAGTGTTCTTATCCCCATTTTACAGATGAGAAAACAGACTCCAGAAAAGCTATGTGACTACCCCATGAGATAAACACGGGCCGCGTGGGACACAGTGGTGTGTGGGCACTTCATAAATACTTCTGCCCGGGCCCGGTGAGCACCTGGGAGGCTGCGGTGCCAACGCGTGCCTCTCGGCAGCTCTCGAACCCCAGCTGACCCGCCGCCCCTTCCCGGCTGGGGCTTGGCCCACAAACCTGCCGCCCTTTGAGGTAAAGGCCACCATCGTTTCAGTGGCCTCCCAGCCACCTGCCCTCACCTATGCCATCTCCGTGGGGTTCGGTCCCAGTGCCTACTTAGCAGGCGGTCCTCCGACCCGCCCCCCCGCAAGGCGCTCGGAGAAGAGCGCGCACAAGGGCCCCCAATCTCCCTACCCCAGGGCCTCCCAGTCCCGCGGCCGCCCCAACTTCGGGGAGAAGATCAGGAAGTGAGGTAGGGGCTGGGCCGCGCGCCTTCCCCCTCACCCCGAAAGCTCAGTCCCCGGCTCGCGCGCGCGGCAAGGCGGGGGCGCGCGCCGGCGTGACTGGGACTCGTGAGGGGTCGGGGCGCTCCACTCGCCAGGCCCCGCCGCTCCCGTTACCTGGCTAGTGTGCTCTTGCCCGAACCCGGGAGGCCGCGCAGGAGGTAGAGTTGCTTCCTGAAGCTGCCCCGGCGCTGGGGTCTGCGGCGCGCGGGCGGGGGCGGCTGCGTGGGTGGCGGCGGCTGCAGACTCAAGCTCCTGAAAGAGTGAAGGAAACTCTCCTCCATGAGGAGAGAAGACGGCGCCCTCGGGGGCCCCCTGTTCCCGAGCCGCGCTCCCCAAAGGGGCCACTGCCGCTGCTACTACCGCCGCCGCTGCCTCTGCCGCCGCCGCCGCTGCTGTTGTTGTTGTGGTTTCTCGGCCATGTGACGCGGGGCGGGCGCCGCATCCCGGGCCCCTCCTCCTCTCCCCTCCCCACCAACCCCCCTCCCCGGCGAGGTAGCCGCGAGTTCTCGGGAGCCCACTCGGAGCCGGGGCGCTTTACACGCAGTAACTCACTTGACTGCTTCCCACTGACTCTGTCTGCACTTTCTCCCCAGTGGCAGTCTTTTGTCTTTCTTTTCTTATTCCCCAAGTATCGATTAAGTGCTTTTGGAAGCCCAATTTGTGGAGAGAGGGAGGGGGTGCTATTTTTATTTCCATTTTACAGGAATGGGGATGGTAGGCTCAGAAAAGTTAAGGGATTTGTCCAGGGTCTGAGGTGGTGTTTGAATCTAGATTTTCCTGATTCGATCCTCCTACCTGTACTCCTATCCTATCCCCAGTTTGGCTCTGACCCTGTAAGGTCCCAAATGCCTAACAGAATAAGGCAGGAAAATCTTTCCGAAAAATAAAAATTAGTTCCACATACTCTCCTCCCGCCCAACATACAACTATCGCTAAGTTGGACATCTATCCTTGGGGACCGTATACAAAAGGGAATTCTTTATTTTACACGCTAAACCCCGTTTATCCAAATCTTCCACCGTGCTCCTCCTCTAGCTAGACATCTTGTAAACTCAGAATCAGCCTGTCTCTTCCCCCGCCCTCAACACCTCTACGCAGACGTGGTCAATTCTACCTCCACGACATACTGCATCTGCCCCCTTCTTTGCCCTCACACAGCTACAACCCTTTTAGGAAACTTGTCGCTACTATATTAACAGGTGCCCTGATGGGTCCCCCAGCTCTTACTTAATCTGCCTCTCAATCTAAAAATAATACTACCAGACACAGGTTCTGACCCCATCACCTCTCCATGCTCGAAAAACTTCACCTGCTTCCTATGGCCTACCGGGCAAACTCTTCAGTCAAACATTTAAACTCCTCCACAACCTTAACTCCAAATTCATTTTCTGGATATATATCACATTATTTGCCTTTGGAATACTCTTAAGGTCGGGCCAAAACGGACTACCAGCTGTTTCCAAAACTGTTCTGCATGCCACCTCCACACAAGCTGTTGCAAGTTCCTGATCCTCATCTCCCTCTGCCACTCCTCCGCCTCTCTCTCTCTCTCTCTCTCTCTCTCTCTCTCTCTCTCTCTCTCTCTCTCTCTCTCTCTCTCGTTCGCTC
>NC_058132.1:134199134-134334649 GCF_016433145.1 Gracilinanus agilis | reverse complement strand
TCCCCACCTCCCCTCTTTCTTTCCCTCTCTTCTCTCTCTCTCTCTCTCTCTTCCCTTCTCTCTCTGGCTCTCCCCACCTCCCCTCTTTCTTTCCCTCTCTTCTCTCTCTGTCTCTCTGTCAGTTTGTCTCTCCTCAGTTTGACTCTCTCTTTTCTCCTCCCTCCTTTTCTCTCTCTCCTGTGTCTGTCTCTGACTCTCTGAGTGTGTCTCTGTCTGTCTCCCTTTGTCTTTACCTGCCTCTCCCCATATCTATTGAATTTTTCTCAAAGAGAAGTTTTCTTTGAGTAGATTTTTTTTTGTATCACTGGTTTATTTGATTGTTTGTTTTAAACCCTTAATTTCTGTGTATTGGCTCCTTGGTGGAAGAGTAGTAAGAGTGGGCAATGGGGGTCAAGTGACTTGCCCAGGGTCACACAGCTGGGAAGTGTCTGAGGTCAGATTTGAACCTAGGACCTCCCATCTCTAGGCCTGGCTCTCAATGCACTGAGCTACCCAGCTGCCTCCATACAGTAGATTCTTAATAAATGTTTTAACTCCAATATTTTTCCACATAAATGCCCCAGCTCTACTTCTCTGTTTCCTGGGATAGTCAAGAGACTTGCTTTTCCCTTCTGCCCGCCAAAAGTATTCCCAGAAGGCATTACTATTATCTAAATAATCTATTCATTCCATCTCTCCATTTAAGTTCTAGGTAGTTACCCTGAAAATAGCAGAGAATGGGCAGCTCAAATGATAAAAGGTGAAATGCTCAGGGCAAAAGCATAGGTGGATGGCCATCCACTGAAATGGGCCTTATCAATACTTCAAACTATTTACATTTGCCAGGGAAATGTAACAAAGGCCAACAAGTGTACCTGTTGATATAGACAAATACTCAGAATTCAAACTTTCCACAATAAGCACAAGATAGTATTCTTATATTGTTCTCTAAAAAGTAAATCATACAGGAGACTAGAAATGATCGAGTAAAAATGAAATGTCAGCTTTCATTTTCTGGCATGAAAATAAGGAAAAGGTGAATAAATAACGAACATGGCCTTTCCCCCCTTCAAAACAAACAAACAAACCCAGGGGGCAGCACTGGTATCTTTCAAGCTCCAAAAACAAGAGGAAGGTCTCCAGCAAATTAAACAAATCTTCTGTGGAGCATTTGTGGTAAAAATTGGACAAATGTCACAAAAGATGAAGACATTGGGGCACTGTAGGAAGTAATCACATAGGAAACTGCAGATCTGCCCTTCTTGAAATGTTAAGGGGGAAAAGAGGGGAAGTGTGATATGATCAGTATATTGAGGAAACCCTGGATACAAGTCCAGGATCTGATTCTTACTTGATTATGTGACCTTGGGACAAATTACTTAACATTTTACCACTTCCAGGAAACTCTCTAAGGCTAGAAGTTATGATGGAGTTGGCCTTGTACATACTAGCAGTAGGAACTTTCATATAGGAAGTTACCCCACATCTCTGTAAGAGCAGGCCCTACATTTACTCTGCTTCCCGCCCCCCACCCCAACCCCCACCACAAAAAGGAAATTATCAGTGAAGTGTTATATCAGGGTAAAATTTCATAAAGCTATCACATAAGGAATATAATACTGGATCATATCAGTGGTCCAACTAGCCTAATACTCTGCCCCTGAACATAGTTCATAGTTAACATGCCAATCAGCCTGGGCACACTAAAAATCACATTAAAAATGTCTATGTTTTATATGGTAGAAAGACAACAGGTTATCTTCTCTGAAATGCCTGCAAATGAAGAAAGATATGAGGAGCCAAACGACATGAAAATCATGACACTGTATCCTAATAAAGAGATAAGAAAAGTGACTATAATCAATTTGAGATACTTGATATAATAATGATACAATGATATCACATAATAATATAATGATAATCGATAATCAATTCAGCACTTGATATTAATGACAAGAACATTAGTGCTCATGAGGAGGTGGGTGAGATTCTACCTCTTCTACTTTCTAGCTGTGTTATTAAAGTCTCTCTGCCTCTGTTTCCTCATCTGTTAAGCTGCAATAATAATATTTGCCAGAATAGCCCACTTTATATGGTTACTATGAGGATAAAAAGAAATAATATATGGGGGTCTCAAAAAAGTTATAATGCTCTGTTATAAAAATTCAAAAAACTTACACACTTTGCAAAACATAAAAAATGGTGATAAACATAAAATATAAGCAGATTCATTGAGAAAAGTTATTTCTGTTCTATCTTTTATGGAATCTTTCATGGAAATTTGTTGGAGGAAAGCCTCTGAGAACATTTTGCTCAGTACTTGGTAAACTTTAAATTGCAATGTAAATATTAGCATTACAGAATCCAATGTTTATTTAAAGAAATAACCAAGAAATGTTGATATAGTCTTTAAACCTTTCATTCAATTGTATGACTGTAAGGATAACAATAACAATAATATAGTAAGTGACATTTACATATCATTTACTATGTGCCAGGAACTAAATGCTTTATAGTAATTAATCTCATTTGATCTTCACAACAACCTGAAAATGAGGTGAAAAGAGGTCAAGTGACTTATCCAGGGCCACACAACTAGTACATATCAGAGGCTGGATTTGAATCCAGGTCTACCCTGACTCTAGATTGAGTGCTTTACCCATTGTACCACCTAGCAAACTATAGTCTACTATAGAATATTGTTTGTGAAGCCTGCCATTCCTTTCTCAAACTTTTACTGAGGATGCCAATGAATGTATATGTAACATTGCTCCACCCTCAACCCCCTCAACTCACATTGGTACTAGCAGGCTAGGTCTTCAGAGTAATGGTTCAGGATTGTAGGGATAACCCTATGAGTGTCTATCCTCTTTATCATTAGTTTATGAGCTCCCACTAGTGTAATTTCCTTAACAATTAACAAGTAGCCTCAGTTCTTTAGCAAAAGCTAAACAAAAGATGAAACACCTTCTGTCTCTTGCTGGACAAGTAGGAAATTATAGGTGTTGAATGTTACTAGAATGTTCAACTCTATGACTATTTGGTTTTGCTTAATTGATTATTTGTGAGAAAAGGGAGGGTTCCATGGAAATAGGAAATTAGAAAATTCAGTATAAGAAGCAAAAATTACCAATAGTTTTTTTTTTTTTTTTAACTCTTACCTTCCACCTTAGAATCAATACTATATATTGGTTCCAAGGCAGAAGAGTGGTAAGGGCTAGACAATGGGGGTTAAGTGACTTGCCCAGGATCACACAGCTAGGAAGTATCTGAGATTAGATTTGAACCCAGGACCTCCTGACTCTAGGCCTGGCTCTCAATCCACTAAGGTACCCAGCTGCCCCCTACCAATAGTTTTAATGAAAAAAAATTTACACTTTTCAACTTCTAGTTACTTGGATAAATTTAATCTGTTTTGAGAATATTTCCATTAAGCAAATACCACTAGTAAAAATGAAATAGGCAATTTGATTAGATATACTCCTGGAGTGGGTAAAGAGATATGAATAATTCAAAACAGTGGATGTATCAGCATTTATTTATAATTTAAAATAGCAAATCCCCTTCATAAATTGCTTTCCAAGATTGCAGAGCACTTTATATAATTATCTTGTTTGATTTTCAAAACATGCCTTTGAGGTAGGTGTTATAGGCATTGTTATCTCCATTTTACAAATAAGGAAACAGAGATTCAGAATAATTTACTCAGCTAGTAAGAGTCAGAGGTGGAATTTGAATACAGGTCTCTGACTCCTAAATCATTTGTCTTTTGACTAGACCATTATGCTTTGGACTGTGATCCTTTGCCTATTCTTTAATATAACCATCTGAAGTCATGAGCATTTAAAATACTTCAAACTAATAAATCATTGTAAATTGGGAATGGGGGTAGAAGGAAAGGAGGTGGATATATATTACATATAATATACACATGTATATTATATGTATGTATATATGCTATTGTGAAAATTTAACTGGAGAAGGGCAGGCTAGGAACTTGTCCTGCTTCCTTCTCCTACTCTTGGCTGAACTTACTGTTTTCCTCATTCCAGGATAAGGTCCTATATGAACATTTAATCCTGATGAAGAGGATCAGCCTAGACCACAAATTTCTCTTTTTACCTCACTTTTTCCTTTCTTTCTATCCTAAATTTACATATTGGTGATAGAGGAAGTAATCAAGTATTTTGTTTTTATGCTTACCAGCATCTGAGCCTGAGGGCGGAATTAGGGAAAGGTTTTTATTCACATGTAAAATTCAACAGAAATAAAGACATCAAGGAAGGAGTTAAGCATACCGAGTCAATAATCATGCCAACAGAGCTGTAATCAAGATTTGCAATGGATAAAGCACATTTGGATAATTTTACTGTAGAAATGGACAAATACCTATATTGTAATAAGATGTGACCTACTTCCACAAACATAGGTTATTAATGAGTCAATATCCCTGTAATGAATGCTTATTAATATATTGGTTTAATAAATAACCAATTTTAAAGAGCTAACTTTCTTTTCAGTTTTTATATATACAATGCAATGGAACAATTTTACTCCTCTGCAGTGAAAAGTCATAGCTATGGTGGGAATTAAAGAGGATCTTATAAATGATACTTTGATGGAGCTGATTTGATAAATATTGGAATTCTCCTCCATCACTTTCTCCTCCTGTGTGACTCATGTCCATATCTTTTTACTATTAAGAGTGGATTGTTAAGAGTTCATATACCAACTCCATTTTGTTCTAATTCAACAGCACTTACTGCAGGATAGGTTTACAACCATTTTCCAGAGTGTCTTCCTTTTTATTTTAATTGTTCCAAGGACTTTCTGCTCCTCTTTTTTATCTCATGTCACAAGTGATGTATATTCCCTTTTATCTCCCAGGAATAGCTGAGTTTTAATAAGCACACATTCCATCTTTATCTTTTGTAAAGAGAGATATACATTTTCTTTTAATAAGCACAACTTTCTTTTTTATGTAACTAGCTGCTTTGCAACAAGCAGCTAGCTCCAATTTGTTTCATGTAACAAATGGTGTATACATAAACACATTATACAATATGTATATATATATATATACTTATACATATAAATACACACATATGTCTGTGTGTGTATTTAACTAATTTGTAAAAGACATTCTCATCCACTTGCTGGTGGAATGTGTCTTACTCTTTTTTTACTGTTATTTCTTTTTAAATTTCTTTTCTTTTTAAATTTTGAGTTGCAGATTTTCTCCTTCCTTCTACCACTCCACCAGCCACTGAGAAAGCAAGCAATATGATATCAATTATATGTGTGAAATCATGCAAGATATATTACCATATTAGCCATAATTTTGTTAAAAACAAGGAAATTATACTTCAATTTTCACTCAGAGTTCATCAGTTCTTTCTCTGGAGATGGATAGCATTGTATTGATCATTGTAGCCAAGGCTTTCACAGTTGAGCATCATTACAATGTTACTATTACTATGCACAATGATCTGCCAGTTCTTCTTGATTCACTTTACATCTATGCATATAGGTCTTGTCATGTTTTTCTGAAACCACTTCCCTTGTCATTTCCCACAGTACAATAGTACTCCATCACAATTATATGTCACCGCTTTATTCAGGAATTCCCCAATTAATGAGCAGCTCCTTAGTTCCTAATTCTTTGCCACCACAAAAAGAGTTGCTATAAATATTATTAGACAATATAGGTCCTTTTCCTTTTTCTTAGATCTCTTTTGGGTACAGACTTAGTGTTGGTATTGCTGGATCAGAGGGTATACACAGTTTTATAGCACTTTGGGCCTAGTGCCAAATTATTCTCCAGAATGGTAGACCCAGTTTACTGACAATTCACTATATCAGTTTTTCATTCATTCCCTCCAGCCTTTGTCATTTCTGATAGTTATAAAGTGGTATCTCAGAATTGTTTTAATCTGTCTTTCCCTAATCAATAGTGATTTAAAGCATTTTTTCATATGAGTATAGATAGCTTTGTTCTTCTGAAAACTGCTTATTTATATCCTTTGACTGCTTATCAATTCAAAAATGGTATATTTTTATAAAATTGACTCAGTTCCTTACTCAGTATGTTTTTGAGAAATAAAGCCTTTATCAGAGAAACTTGCTATGAAAATTTTTGATATCACTTCATTGCCTATAGTACCTTTTAGCAAAATGTAGTTTCCCTGGTTATCTCTTTTAAAAATAGTTCTATTTTTGTTTTTGTTTTGCCTGAGATCATGATTGCTACCCTTGCCTTTTTTTTTTGTTCAGCTAAAGCATATTGGATTCTGCTCCAATCCTTTATTTTAACTCTGTGAGTGTCTTTCTGTTTCAAGCCTATTTTGTAAATAAAATATTATTGGGTTTTGGTTTCTAATCTATTCTATCTCTTTCTATTTTATGTATGAGCTCATCCCATTCCTATTCAGTTATGATTATTAAATGTGAATTTTTGTTCATCTCATTTTCTTCTCTCTTCAAATTTTTTTTATCCTGTTCCTCCTCAAAAGTCTATTTTGTCCTCCCTTTTATTATTCCCTCCCCCTTCACCTCTTTCCCCTCCTGTTTCCTAACTGGGTAAGCTACATTTCTATACAAAACAGAGTGTGGATATATAAACAAACAAACAAGCAAACAAACGAACAAACAAATATATATTTATTTATTTATCTGTTTGTTTGTTTGTTTGTTTATTTATTTATTTATTTATTTATTCTTCCCTCTTTGAACCAATTCCAATGATAGTGAGGTTCAAGTCCCCTGCCACTTTCAAAGCTCTTCCTTTTGTACCATTTCTGTGTGAGAAAAAAAAAATTCTCCATTCTATTTCTCATTTCCCCTTCTCTCAGGTACATCTCTCTTTCTTACTCTTCTTCTTCTTCTTTTTTTTTTTTAGAGATCATTCTAACATAATTGATTTACATCAATGCCTTTTGCCTAAGTAAACTCATTTTAACTGCCCTAATGATGATAGAGTTCTTAGGAGTTACATGTATCATCTTCCTATAGGAATGTAAATCATTTATCTTTATGATTATTCTTTCATGTTTACCTTTTTAGGCCTCTCTTGAGTCTAGTGTGTAAATTTCTATTCAACTCTGGTCTTTTGATCAGGAATGCTCAAAAGTCCTTTATTCTATTAAATATTTATTTTCCCCAGTGAAGGGTTGGTTTTGCTGGGTAGGTTATTCTTGGCTGTAATTCTAGCCCCTTTACCTTCCAAAATATCCAATTAAAAACCCCCTGTTCCTTTAACATTGAAACTGTTAAATCTCGTGTAATCCTGACTATGAGTCCATAATATTTGAATGGTTTCATTCTGACTACTTTTAAGTATTTTCTCTTTGACTTGGTTGCTCTGGAATTTGAATATAAAATTCCTTAGCATTTTCATTTTGGGATCTCTTTTAGTAGGTGTTCTTTCAATTTCCATTTTACTCTCTGGATCCTAAGATATCAGAGTAGTTTTTCTTTGATCATTTCTTGAAATATGATATCTAGGCTCTTTTTCATGGTCATGGCTTTCAGGTAGTACAATAATTCTTAAATTGTCTCTCCTTGATCTATTTTCCAGTTCAGTTGTTTTTTTTTCTGATAGATATTTCACATTTTCTCCTATTTTTTTCATTCTTATGACTTTGCTTTATTGCTTTCTTGAAATCTCATGGAAGTATTAACTTCTACTTGCCCAATTCTAATTACTAAAGAATTATTTTCTTCACTGAATTTCTGTACCTCCTTTTCCATTTGACCTATTTTGTTTTTTAAGAAGTTCTTTTCCTTAATTATTCTTGGTGCTTTTTCTTTTCTTTTCTCTTTTTCCTTTCTTTTCTTTTCTTTTCTTTTCTCTTCTTTTTACTATTAAACCAATCCATTTGTGTGTGTGTGTGTCTCTTTTCCCAGCTTTCAATTCTCTTTTCATAATTTTCTTGTATCACTCTCATTTCTTTTCCAAGCATTTTCTTTGAAGCTTCAATTATAGCTATTTTCATGTTGTCTTCTGAGTTTGCGTCTCAGACTTTCCTGCCACAATAATGGGTTTTTATAGTAAAATTAATTTTTTATTTACTCATTTTTCCAGACTATTTCTTAACTTTAAACTTTATGTTGGAATTGGACTCTATTCAACCTGGGGATGGGAAGTCACTGTCCCAAGCTTTAGGCTTTTTGTGCTACTCTTTTTAGAGCTATTTCTGGGGTTCTCCAAGTTTTTGGCACTTCCAGGAAGATGTGATTGTGTATCCACTGCTCTCCTGGTGTGCATTCTGGTTTTTACCCAGGAAGGGCCCTTTGTCCCCTTCAGCCACGTGTATAAGTGCTCTCTTTGCCTTGGAACTATGACTACAGCTCCTGGTGAACAAGGAACCTCAGTGCTACTCTCTGCCTTGGGACTCTGAGCCAGAATTCTGTATAGGCAAGTGTTGGCAATCAGTGATAGCTGTACCCAGTACCAACAAAGGGTCCCTTCTCCTTCTGACCAGTTGTTCAACCCCCTTACTATCTCTGGGCTGAGAGCTCCCAATGCTGCTACTGCTATTGTGGCCCTTATTGAGGCAGCTGTATGTGTGGGCTCCAGACTGGCTTCCACTCTGTTATGCCTAAGTTTTCTTAAGCTAGAAAAATGTCTCGCCCTGACCTTTTGTTGACTCTATCACCCCAAAAGTTGTTTTGAGGCATTAAAGTTGTTTGGAAGGGACTGTTGAAAAGTTTCAGCTGGCTACATCTATTTGGCCATCAGTTTGTTTCATTCTTAATGAATAAAGCTGCAGGTCTCACTGAAAGCCTTAGAAGTCAAAATATTTATGAATGCAACTCAATAGGTATGTGCCTGTAATTAGTATAAACAACTTGAGCAAATAAATTATTCATAACATAAATGATCTTTGTTCTGAATGGTAAGTGCTCATGCTACCTTTGTATAGCAATAGCAAAAGGAATAACTACTCTATACAAATCTCTAAATGAATCTAGTATAGAATTTCAAAATTGGTAAGTGAATGAAATAATTTTTCTATGTAAAATAATTCAGAGATTAATTCAATTGGTATAGGGATTTATGTCTATGTTTTAAATCCATGGCATATTTTATGTTAGTGTTATGTTTATTATTTCTTAAATTAAGATTTTAGGAAACCATTATATAGTAGTACCATTAATATAAGCCATAGTATCCATAGTGTAATAATATTTGTATCATTAGGAAATTATTGCCTCTGTTGATATGAATTTTACAAAATTATGGATTTGACCTATAACTTATTAGAGACTATTGTCGATAGTGTCCTTATGGTTTAAATTATATTAAGCATTCAAATAGATATATCTTGCTATTAAAACAATAATGATAATTACTTAGAATTTTGGAAAAGTACAAAAGGCCTTGGAAAGTCTCATTATCTGGGAAATTCTTTGAGAACTTTCCAGGTCCTCTGGATCTTTAGCCTTGGCAAAGTCTTAATATTTTATCTCTATGAACAAAGAAGCTACAAGCCTATATGATATAATGAGAACATTGTAAATTCTAAAATAGTAAATTGGTTTACAGAGGAACTAAGAGTTCCTCCTACAACATAAACACTCTTAGCCAAAAGAAGGATTACTTAAAAGTTTATCGAGAGAATAGAAGTGAATTATATGATGAATTATCTGACTACTGATTATGAAGTCTATAAAAACTCACTGAGTAGATTATACTCAGGGTAATATATATTGAAGTTAGATCTTTGAGTGAACTTTGTATTAACAGACCCCACTTTAAAAGATTTTTCTTTTTTGCCCTAGGGATTGATATGGAAATCCTTAAGATATTCAGGCTAGGGGATAGCTGAGTAGCTCAGTGGTTTGAAAGTCAGGTCTAGAGAAGGGAGGTCCTGGGTTCATATTTGACCTCAGATATTTCCTGGCTGTGTGACCTGGGCAAGTCACTTACCCACCCCCTTACCTCCCCAAACTGCCTAGCCCTCCCTGCTCTTCTCTCTTGGAACCAATGCAGAGTATTAATTCTAAGGGCAGAAGATAAGGGTTAAATTTTTTTTTTTTAATCCAGGCTAATAGTAGCCAGTGTCTTTCTGGGTTTTTATGGAATTATCATGCATTTTCTTTATATATAAAATTCCATAAAGTGATGATTTCCTCAATTTCTAATGGTTGATTTTTGAATCAGAATGTGTTTTAAACCAAGGTTGGGGGGAAACTTTTTGAAAAGTCTTGTGTATATTTAATAAGTAACAAGAATAATTTTTTAAATTGTTAAATATTGCTGATGTACTGTTATTAACAAGAAAACCAATTATACTCTAAGCTGTATTATAACTTGCTGTGTGAGGTAGAAGCTCTTAGGACTATAATTTGATTTCCTAAAAGTTTTGAATTCAGTTATAACTTTGAATAATTTTTAAACTGGTGAGTAGTTAACCATATCAAGGGAAAATGTCAAATGGATTTAGCTGCCCCTAAATCATATTAATTCTTATCATTAGTAGGTTTGAATATCCACAAGTGGCATTGCATGTCAAGGAACCTGGAAAGTGATCTACTATAAGAAATACTGAAATACCTATGCTATAAGATTTTTTGCTTTATTTTAATTATTTGGGGGTTTTGGTTTTATATAATTATTCTCTTACAAAAATAAACAATATGGAAATATGTTTTACATGATGATACATGTATAACCCAGATCAAATTTCTAGCCAGCTCTGGGAAAGGGCAGGGATGGGATGGAAGGAGACAATTTGAATCATGGAACTCTGGAAAATTTATGTAGAAATTTGTTATTACATGTAATTGGTAAAATAAAATATCCTTATTTTAAAAAAAACTATAGGGGAGAGCAAGGTGGCTCAGTGGATTGAAAGCCAGGCCTACAGATGGGAGGTCCTAGGCTCAAATCTGGCCTCAGGTATTTCCTAGCTATGTGACCCTGGGCAAGTCACTTAACCTCCATTGCCTAGCCCTTATCACTCTTCTGCCTTGTATCCAGTACGCAGTATTGATTCTAAGATGGAAGGTAAGGGTTTAAAAAAAACAACAACTATAAAATTGAAAAAAAAATACCCATGCTGTCCTAGAAACAATTTTTACCAAATAGGGATTTCTATAGCCCCAAAACCTAGATTCATGCTTTTGTCAACCAAAAGGTTATTATAATTTTTTATTACTGTTTCTTGTATTCCACTGATCTGCCTTTCTATTTCTTAGCTAATACCAGATATTTTTGATAATTACTGTTTTATAATACATTTTAAAATCTGGTACCAACATACTGCCTTCCTTTATTTTTTTTATTAAAATTTTGATATTCTTGAGCTTTTATTCTTCCAAATGAATTTTGTTATTATGTTTTCTAGCTCAATCAGATACTTTTTTGGTAACTTACTTGGAATAGCATTGAATAAGTAGATTAGTTTAGGTAGGATTGTCATTTTATAATATTTAATATTTTCAGTGGATGATTGATCCACCTGGTTCTCCAGATATTCATTTCCTTGACAAAATCTTTTATACTATTATACTATCTCTCAAATCCCTGTCATTGTTAAAGTGTCATAGAATGCTTATGCTCTCACTATCATGACATGATTTGTTTTAATCCCCCTTAAGCTAGTGTTTTCCCTTTGCTAATTACCTCCAATTTATCTTCTTCTTAGCTTGTTTCTACATGGTCATTGTATATTGTCTCATCCATTAGTCTGTGAGTTTTTTGAGAACAGGAGCTGTCTTTTGCCTTTCTTTGTATTCCTGGAGCTTAGCACAGTGCCTGAGACACATAACAGGCACAAAAAAAAATGCTTAATGACTGACATAACATTACCATATGAATGCTGGCATTCAAAGCATGCTTTTGTGGTAGCAAGCAGTTTGAATTCATTGAGAAAACTATGATATTTTCCAAATGCAATCCAGTCTGATGGACTCTCCTATTCACCATCCAGCTGTGGGTTCTGTGTAAGAAGTATAAGTTAACCAGTATGAACGGCCCAACCAACTACATGCCAAAGTCTGGGAAACTTATTTTTTATCCACTTTGTTTTTCTAGATTTAGACTAATCTCCCCTGTTGCTACAGATTTCACTGAGTGGACTTTGTAGTTTGCAAATGGTACAATGTCCTATATGAGAGGAGAATTTAGAGAGCTCTCAAAAAGGAACCTTTCTTTCTTTGGATTGTGGGTAAGATTATAGGTCAGAAATCATAGGATTTAGAGTTAGGAAGGATCTCAGAAATACCTTGTCCAATCTCCTCTTTCTTCAGATAAGAAAACTGAGGAAAAGAGTGAAAAAGATTTGTCCAATGTTATACAAGAAGGAACAGAGGTAGGATTTGAAACCCAAGTCTTCTAACTTCAAATCTCATTTTTTTTCTTTTTTATATCACACTACTTCTTACAGTTTCCATGATAAGAGTAAACACTTTAGGGGAGTATATATTTCCTTAAAACTTTGCTCGATATCAATATTTAGGAAATTACTAAATAAAGATATGTCTATAGCCACAGCTCTCCAGGTCTTCTCAAATTTTAACTTGTGTATGTGAGACACTTTGAAGATAATCTTCAAGACAGGATTTTGTTCTATTCAAAGAAATGCTTTAAAAAAACAGAAATGGTGTAATATTTTCTAGACTTGTCACTTAGGTGTATAAGTATGTAGAAGATGAAGTCTTCTGAAGAAATTCATCTGTGAAAGCCTGTGTGTTCCTTTCTTATTTTTACATCAGGAATATAAATATGGCTTTCATAAATATTTAATGGCTATACAAAAGAAAACAGGTCAGTAATTGCTATCAGCTATTAAAATGGCACAATTAGGGAATCGGCTAAATATAATTTATCTACATTTTAGAGAAATTTTGATTTGGCAGTTTTTCATAATATTCTTGGGGAAAAGATGAAGAGAAAACATTTATTTTTAGTAGTTAAGGATATTGGTCACATCTGAGGAGGAAGAATCATCTATTGTTTTCCTCATTCTTTTGTAATCTTTCTTTCTTTATATTTTGAAAATTCCAGGATCCTCTTTAAAACATTTTTTCAAAAATCCTTACCTTCTATCTTAGAATCAATACTAAATATTGATTCCAAGACAGAAGAGCAGTAAGGGCTAGGCAATGGGGATTAAGTGATTTGCGCAGGATCACACAGCTAGGAAGAGTCTGAGGCCACATTTGAACCCAGGATCTCCCATCTCTAGGCCTGGCTCTATCCACTGGGCCACCTAGCTGCTCCCAGAGTCCCTTTAAAGTTGTCACTTCTGGCTATAAAACAGTGCAGACCCTTTGATCTAGTAATACCACTACTGGGGCAGGTCTGCATCCCACAGGGATCATAAAAAGGGGGAAAGGACCTACTTGTACAAAAATATTTAGAGCAGTTCTTTTTGCAGTGGCAAAGAATCAGAAACTGAGGAGATGTCCATCCTCTAGGAGATGGCTGAACAAATTGTGGTACATGTTGGTGACAGAATACTATTGTGCTTTAAGAAAGTGAGCAGGGTGATTTCAGAAAAAGTTGGAAAGATCTGCTTAACCTGATGTAGAGCAAAATAAGCAGAGCTGGGAGAATATTGTACACAGTAACAGCAATATTGTAGATTGATCATCTCTGAAAACTTGGCTACTCTCAGCAATGCAATGATCTGGGACAACCCTGAAAGACTTTATGATGGGGAATGCTATCCACCTCTAGAGAAAGAACTGTTGGAGTCATCTCTCATGTCAATGTACTTATGGTTTTATTTTGGGGTTTTGGTTATGTATGAGTGTGCTCTTACAACGATGCCCAGTATGGAAGTGTGTTTTGCATGACAATAAAAATAAAAATAATAAAGTTGTTACTTCCCATTACTTGTTACCTATTTAAAGTTGTCACCTCCAGAACAGATTTCTTTGGTGTGTTTTTGATCAGATCCAGTCTCACTTCTCAAGGTTAACTTTTTAAAAGCCATTTTAAAGTTCCTCAAATAGTTGATTTGATACTGAGGTTCTGAAGTTCAAATGTGGTAGTGCCACTACACTGCTAATGAAAACAAGTCACTCTAGAAACCCTGGCAGACCTGCTCCATTTCAAAAATGGTTGTTATCCTCCTTTCATTTTTATAAGCCAAAGATCTTAAGATGATTAATCAAGGAAAGGTCTACCTGAACTGATGCAGAGTGAAATAAGCAGAACCAGGAGGACACTGACCACAGTAACAGCAATATTGTGGGGAGATCCACAGTGAAAGACTTAGCTCTCTCCGCAACACAATGATCCAGGACAATTCTGAGGGATTTAGGACAAAAAACACTATCCACCTCCAGAGAGAAAACTATTGAATCAGATGTAGATCAAAGCATACCGTCTCTCAGGTCAATTTATTTACAGTTTTATTTTGGGGTTTTGGATTTGTATAAATATTCTCTCAAAAAAATGACCCATTTGGAAGTGTGTTTTGCCTGATACATATATGTCCCAAGTCAAATTGCTTACCATCTCCAAGAGCAGGGAGGAAAGAGAGGAAGAGAGACAGTTTGCCTCTTATCATTTTTAAAATTTATTTATTTTTAAACCCTTAACTTCTGTGTATTGGCTACTAGGTGGAAGAGTGGTAAGGGTGGGCAATGGGGGTCAAGTGACTTGCCCAGGGTCACACAGCTGGAAGTGTCTGAGGCCAGATTTGAACCGAGGACCTCCTGTCTCTAGGCCTGACTCTCAATCCACTGAACTACCCAGCTGCCCCTGCCTCTTATGATTTTGAAAAATGTATGTTGAAAATTATTATTACATGTAAATGGGAAAATAAATCTTTGAATTAAAAAAAGATGAAGAGTTCACTGAAAGCTTTCTTCAGGCTCATTTTCTCTTCCACTGTTTTTCATTTTTCTTTGAGGTAATCCTTCTTAGTTTCTCATCCTCTTCTTCTGGAATGTTTTGTATGTTCTTATATGCTGAAGAGGTGCTATTGGGGGCCTTCTAGACTCTAAGCCTGGCAAATTCCCAAATGAGGTGATTTCTGGGCTCTTTGGGTTGTAGGACCAGACAAGTCACTTAACCAACCATTTAATACCCTAGACAATTCTCTAAGACTAAAAGTTGCCTATGGTACACACCTGCTTTAGCAGAGCTGGTTGCCACATTGAGGTTTCCCTACACCAGGGAAATCAAAAGTCACAATAAAAAATTATCCAAGAAATGCTGATAGAGTAAATGTCTTTACTTTTGTCTTCTTCCTGTTTAATGGGCTAATGGTACAGACTTTAAAAAACAAGCTAGGTTGGAGCTCCTATAATTGTTCCTTCCCCTGCACCCCTCTCATCTAGTACCTTTGCTTTAACCAGTTGCTCAGTCTGAAAGGACTGCCATGTTTTCAACTAGCACTGGAGCTGAGGGGGCAGCTGGGTATCTCAGTGGATTGAAAGCCAGGTCCTCGGTTCAAATCTGGCCTCTGACACTCTCCAGCTGGGTGACCCTGGGCAAGTCATTTAACCCCCATTGCCTAGCCCTTACCAGTCTTCTTCCTTATTGGTTCTAAGGTAGAAGGTAAGGGTTTAAAAAAAATAGAGCTAGAGTTGATTTTTTTTTTAATTTTTAAACCCTAATATCTTTATATACATATATATATATATCCTTCTGTATTAATTTTTTTATTTGTTATAGGGCTAGGCAATGGGGGTTAAGTGACTTGCCCAGGGTCACACAGCTGGGAAGTGTCTGAGGCCGGATTTGAACCTAGGACCTCCTGTCTCTAGGCCTGACTGTCAATCCACTGAGCCATCCAGCTGCCCCCTAGAGTTGATTATTTTTCATATTTTTTTACTGCTTGTTATTTTTTATTCTTCTGGAAGAAAATATTCATAATGCATAGACTCTAACTTCTGAGGCATCTCCAAGCTTTTGTCTTCTTTTATTTATTTATATCTTCTGTTATTTCTATATGTCTAATACAAATTAGAAGCAGCTAAGTAGTACAGTGGATAGAGTACTAGTCCTAAAGTTAGAAGACCTGACTAGCCTCAGACACTTATTAGCTGTATGACCCTAAACAAGTCACTTAACCTGTCTGCCTTGGCTTCTTTATCTGTAAAATATGGGTGGTAATACCACCTAACTCACAGAGTTGTTGTGAGGATCAAATGAGATAATAATTGTAATGCACTTAACATAATGACTGGCACATAGTAAATGCTTTACAAATGTTAGCTATTACTCTTATTTTCCTATCTTCTCTTGCGGCCACTTTCACCTAAAAGTCACCACGAATTCGTGTATATTTTGACTTAGTTTAAAAGGCCTTGTCAATTTCTAATTAGAAAGAGAGCTCTAATGCTACATCCACTTCACCGGATATTAGTACATAAACTACAGTCATGATCGTGGTGTTCTGGTTTTCTTGTGTCCGTTGTAAGCACTACAACTCAAGATGGCCAGCTTTTCCAAGGCATGCTAAGACCTAACGCGTTAAAATTCACAAAAAGCACTTTCTTAATAATAACATATTACCAATAACCAATAACCACCTGTAGGTTGTATCTCCACTATCTCTGCTTTAAAGGTGAGAAAAATGAAGCTCAGGGATGTTAAATGATTTGTCTACAGTCACTCAGACAGAAGTTTTGGAAGCTGAACTCAAACCAAGATCTTCTGATCCTCTCCAGTATGCATTTTTACTATGAAGGGATTCCTTTTGCCTTTGAGCTTTTAGCAAAAAGAATTCTCCCAATTCCTTCAATCATCTCTTTGAGAAGCCATCATCCCAATTAACTGAATTTTTTTAAGCTCTTCTGATTTCATTTACAGTGAAAATATTCATAGAAATATAGTTCAGTTCCTCTAGCAGGCTATCAAAATATTGCTTCTCAGACAGATTACACAATAAAAGTTTCAACATTTAATGAGCAACTCTATACATTTTACCTCATTTTCTACTTCTTTGCCATCTTCAGTGCTAAACTAGAAGAGCTCTACATAGCAGCAAAGGCCATTTATTTTTGTCCATTTCATGATTCATTGTAGCCAAAATAATTGATCACCTCATGCCCGACACTGGCAATAAGTCTCTTCATGCTAGTGCTCAGATAGAGGACACATAACTGTATTTAAATTCTTTTCAGTTATTGTTGCATCAAAAGAAATGATGAATATGAAGGATATAGAATGGCTTGGGAAGACCTATAAAACTTGTGATGAGTGAAGTAGGCAGAAATAGGAAAAATATCTCAGCAATCTCAACAATGTGGAAAGAACAACAAATAAAAATAGGATACTATGTAAACATAATTATCAAATGTGGCCCCAAAGAAGAGCTATGTTAACATAGCTCCCTCCTTTAGCAGACAAAGATTATCGTGGATGTTGAATATTGAAAACACTTTTAAACTTGATTGATACATTGATTAGTTTTCTTGAACTGCTTTTTTTTTAAACTGTTACCTTTTGTCTTAGAATCAATACTATGTATTGGTTCCAAGGCAGAAGAATGGTAAGGGCTAGGCAATGGGGATCAAGTGACATGCCCAGGGTCACACAGCTAGGAAATGTCTGTGGCCATATTTGAACCCAGGACCACCCTTTTCTAGGTGGTTTATATTTTCTCTATCCACTGAGCTACCTAGCTGCCCCCTTCTTTTCTTTTTCTTAAAAAATTCTGCATTATAAAGGATAGCTTTCTGGGTAGAAAAGTGGGGGAAGGTATATATTGAAAAATGAAGATGAAAGAAAATCAAAAGAAAGCAATCAAAATCCTTATTCAGCCCTGGTATAATTGGATAAAGATATACTCTAATAGCACAGCCTTAAGAACCTAATGCTTACCTAAATGAAGGTATAGGGTAGGACTTCTGCAAAAGATGTAGTAAGTAGTTTTTTGAGACAAAGAAATGCAAATACTTTTTTTGTTTTGTTTTTTATTATTTAATCAGGAGACAAGGAAATACATACAGCTGAGTTAGAACAAAAAAGAATTAGTAGAGACTAGAAGTTTTCCACCCATTCCTATAGCTTTGTTTCCTCCAAAATTTCTAGTATTTAGATGTAATCAACTAACCTCCTTTCAGGTCCTTCACAGAATCACAGAATTTAAGAGTTGAAAAGATCCTATCCTATACCAGATGAGACTTTGCTTAAAGACCTGGGGAAGAGGGGAGAGAGGGAAGAAAATCTACAACTTTCTGAGATAATCTATTCTTCTTTTAAATAGTTCTAAATTGTTAGGAAGTTTTTCCTTTTGGCAAGCTCAAATATGCAATTTTGCAGCTTCCACTGATTACTCATCGTTCTGTCTTCTAGGCACAGGCAGAACAAGTCTAATCTCTCTTCCACATAACAACTATTCAAATATTTGAGCCAAAGTATCCTAATCCCTTTTACATCTTCTCTTTCCAGGCTAAACATCCCTCATTCCTTTAACATATCCTTGTATGGCATGAACTCAAAGCCTTCATCCTGCATGATTTGGTCTGTACCTTCTCTAGCTTGAATTTGTTTATTTTAAAATTGGTTTTCTTGATTTGGGGCACTTAGAAATAAACACAATCACTTCCTTATTGCTGGATGCTACAATTCTCTTAATTCAGCCTTAGATCATATTAGCCTTTTGGACTGCCATAGCCTACTATGGACTCATACTGACCTTACAGTACACTAACCTCCCTCCCCCAGTATTTTTCAAACAAACTGTCTAACCTTGTCTCATGGAAGAGATCCTTTGAACCCAGGTGTATCTCTCCTAAATTTCAACTTAATAAATTTAAGCCACAATTTTGCCTTTCAAAATGCTTTTGAATCCCAACTCATTTACTGTGTTAATTTTCCCACCAAGTTTTGTCATCTGTAAGTCTGATAAGCAAACTATCTTTGCCTTTATTCAAATCATCTGTGAAAATGTTAAAACAACAACCCAGGGATAAGCACAGATACCTGAGTGCCTGCACTGAAGAGCTCCTTCCATGTCCATGTTAAACCATTCATGAGAATTCTTTTGATCTAGTCATTCAATCATTTCCTAATCCTCCTGATTTTATTACTGTCTAGCACTGCACTTTGTTCATAGTATGAGATGATAATACATGTATAACCCAGACCCAATTGCTTATCATGTCTGGGGGGAAGAAAGAAATGGAGGGAGGGAGAGAGTTTGTATCTTACAAGTCCAGAAAATGTATGTTGAAAATCTCTACTTTACATAATTGGGAAAATAATTTTTTTTAAAGAATAGTATGAGAAATTCTGTCAAAAACTTGGATGAAATCTAGGTAAATTTTATTTATAGCATTTTCCTCATATGACAGTAATCCTGTCAAAAGGAAAGCATGAGTTTAGTCTGTCATGACCAGTTCTTGATGAAGTCATGCTAGTTTGGCTTATTGTGATTATTATTTCTGTTTTCAGATGTTCAGTAACCTCTTTCATTATATATTCCATAATTTTTCTAAGAATCTAAGTCAAGTTCACTAGTCTTAATTGTATAGAAACAATTTTCTTCCCATTCTTTGAAAAACAGAACATTTGTCTTTCCTAATTCTATTCCCTCTGTTCTCTCAAAGATCACACTAATAATAGCCCCACATCGGCTGTCTGAAGATGACCTGTGGACGAGGTGACTTGAACTGATGAAAGGATCCCCAAGTGTTCACACAAAGAAAACAGAAGTAAAATCTTGCCTCAGACATGCCCCAGCTGTGTGACCCTGGGCAAGTCACTTAACCCTGTTTGCACAAAAAATAGCAAAATAAACAAAATAAGAGGAGCTTTGCTCTACCTGTCTTCAGCCATCAGCATCTCTCCACTCCTACCAGTGGTCCTATCCTTTCTATGATCCTCTTTTCCCCTAAAGTAACGAAACATGCTATTTGTTGCCTATGGCTTTCCTTGCCAACCTCAATTCAAATTTTCCTAAAGTTATTCTTACAGAATTGAGCCATACTTTTATATTCATCCTTTCTTATTTGGCATTGCTCCAATATTCTATATGTCTATTTTAGATCTTAATTATTTGAGAATTCTCTGAGCCTCCACATCAGGTTCTTTAGATAACTCCTTTTTTCCCTCCTTATTGGAATTATATCTGTTTGTGGTTTTAGAATTTCACCTTTGAGAATTTAGCATTTCTCCTGTGCTGATTTCTCTAATGGAATTTTAAACAATTCAATCCCAGCTATCCTTCCTATGGACACTTTGAAATCTATTCTTCCCAAATCTAAGGCATATGTCAGAATAGTCTCAGCTTTCCTCTCCTCTATCATAGACCTTAAGATACAAGTGGTCACTTGTTCTCAAGGCTCTCATAATTTCTACCACAGAAATCAGCTCTTCCCTTTTGGTGAGGATTAAACTTATAACAGATTTCTCTTTGTTGATTTCTCTACATTTTATAGTATGAAATTATCATTAAAACAAGTCAAAAAGTCATAAGATCTTCCACTTTTCATAGAAAGTATTCTTGCAGATGTTTCATCAACTGGAGTCGTCCAACAATGCATTCTTTCATGATGATGCCAAGATTAATAAAATTATATATCATAAAATAATCTTCAGAAGCAGTACAAGAAGAGAATGTTTAACAGAAAACAACAAATATTCAAAATAATATCTAATTTACATAGTTCCTATTCCAGAGGTTCTTAAGTCTATAAAACTGTTTTTCTTTTTATGTGATGATAAACATTTTTTCAATTGAACTGATTTCCTTTACAATTCTATGCATTTTATTTTATGCACCTACAAACATTATTTTGGAAAGGGCTCTGTCCATAATGGGCTTGCCTGTTTGCCAAAGTCGTCCATGACATAAGAGCTTAAGGACCTCTTTCTTCCACCTGCTAAAAACTTTTTACTATTCCTAATAAATAAAAATAATCTTTTTTTTTCATGTTGACAGAATACTTGGGTCAATTCCAAAAGAGTTAACTAAAATCCTATATAATAAGGAAATTTGAAGAATAAAAGTGATACAAGTATATCATAGCATCTTTGTGGATAGATGAAATGGTTGCTTTAGTGTCTGACCCATACAATTTGCCAAACTAGTTTCCATCCTATTAAAGATGGATGGCTAGACTGATCATTCAGCAACTAGAATTCATAACACCCTTCTAGTCTGTCTTTCATTATTTCCTGTTAGCCTTCATTTCTCTTCTAGAGGAACAGCAGTAGTTTGAGTTCTGAAAGTGTGGAGAGAGAGAAGGGAGGAAAAACAGAGAGAAGGAAAAAGGAACAAAGGTAAGATGGAGTACATTGGTCTAGCTACAAGGAAAGGACAGGTCTAGAATGGCTAAAATTAGCAGGGGAAAATAGAGTTATACCAAATGCAGCCCTTTACTAATATATGCCTCTTCCAGTGATTTCCAAACCTTCCATTATAGTCCTATCTCTGCATCACACCTAATACTGTCTGCTTTACAAGTAGGTGTTGAACAAAGATTACCTGGATATGTGAGGATTTCAATTTAATTAGTTGGGAGATGGTCCTGGGAAAAGGTAGCTATTTTCTATTTTCCTAATGTCTGCTTCTATAAATTAGAGCAGAGGTAAGGAGAATCCTACTGCTAAAGGGCAAATAAGAAAAGAGATTCAGCAACATCTCTGAAGGAATGAAAGCTAATTGGTACACCACAAAAACAAGTGGGTACAGGAGAGAGAAATTGGAAGAGGAGTTAGAAGAGTTCCCTGAGAAATGACAACTTGTTCAGGGTCAAGCTTGACTCTGTCTTTGGTTGAATTTATAAAAGGAAGTAATCATGACCTTAAAAGAATCAAAAAGGACTTTTGAGGGATGGGATTCGTGAGCAGAACATAGCATCAGCAAACTGTTCCCTATTCAAAAGAAATAAATTAGGCAGAAAAGGAATAGAATAGCCCTAGATGTTGTGATATTGTATACATGTGGGAAATGTCACCATTTAGTTCTAGATATTATCTAGATGTAGACCATAGAGTTCTAGATAGAAGTCACAAAAATCCAAGATCCAAGATATACTTATGAAAGAGGACTGCAACTATCTGGGCATCTGCTTAGAACTCTCCTTCCACAGGATGATAAGGAGGAACTTGTTATCAAAATAGAAAGAAAAAACTCTCAGCAATGCAATGATCTGGGGAAATCCTGAAAGACTTGTGATGGGGAATGCTATTTACCTCCAGCGAAAGAACTGTTGGAGTCATCTTTTACATCAGTATATTTATGGGTTTATTTGGGGGTTTCAGTTATGTATGAGTGTGCTCTTACAACAATGACCAGTATCAAAGTATGTTTTGCATGACAATAAAAATAAAAAATTTTAAAATGTAAAGAAAAGGAACCTTGGACTTAAGGACTAATTCCATTCTAGAGTTCCTAACAATCAATGAAGATGTGACTATACTCTGGCATATGCCTTAGACTTCAAGAATACAAGAAAAAGGGGAAGTTAGGTGGCTAAGTGGATAGAGAGCCAGGCTTGGAGATGGGAGATTGTGGCTTCGAATCTGGTGACTTGACCCTCATTGCTTAGCTTTTACTATTCTTCTGCCTTGGAACCAATATACACTATTGATTCTAAGATGGGAGGTAAGGGTTTTTTTTAAACAAACAAGTATTCGATCATTGTTTATTAAGAAAAGAATTATTAAATTAAATTATTAAAAGAAAAGAACCAAATAACTACTTGGCATCATAAACTTAGCTGTACCCATTTTTAATAGTAAACTCACACACACCACAGTTGTGCAGAGAAGATCCATCCAAAGAAGGGGTGAATAGAAATAAGCTTTATAAGAAGGGGAAGACAGACAGCCAGAATATTGAGGACAAAAGAGGAGGCTGTGTCTTGTCATCTGAAAATCTCCAGGAAGATAAAGCAGGACTATAAAGAGAGAAAGTAACAGTAACAAATGTATTCTGAGTTCTTTTCCAACAAAAATCAAAACCACACATAATAGTGACCATCACTAAAAAAGTAGCATAACAAGAGAGAAAGAAAAGGAAAGGAAAAAATAAACAAGGAATTACCCTTCTCAAAACAGAAAGCAATAGCAAAGGAGAGAAAATCCCACCTCCTCCCCCCCCAAAACCAGCCTCTACTCATCAATATATACTTTTTTTCAAACTGCGAAATATAGATTTGTCACTGACATCCTTGCTTTTCTATGATATGAATTTATGTAGAAAAACCCTGTTCTAGCCTTTCACTTTTAGCCTTGAAAACATTTGCTTCTTCTTTACATAAATAAGTTAGATAGCTGCACAAAAGATCATCCTAGAACCCTCATGTATCTTCTTAAGGAACATCCCATTTACTATGGAGCTGGGGCAGAGGAAACCTTTGGTGACCTACTGGAGACTGAACTCTGCCTAATTTTGGTCTGGGAATTACAAACTAACATGGCACAGTTTGGGGGACAGAAGTGGGAGATCTTGGTTTCTTTTAAAACTATTTTTATCCTGGGTTGTTTTACTCCAGAATTGTTCATCCATGCACTTTATCTTTATACTGACCGAGAGGTATAGTAATTGGGTTTATGGTCAGTAAGATTGGGGCATTGCCACTTTCAAGGGACAAAAATGTTGTCTTCAGAAAAAGTATCTCCAATCTTATCTCAATGCTTCTGTACATATATTCCTACAGTACATTTAATATTCATTTAACATACAGTTAATATTAATATTGTGTCTTCTGAGAGGGCAACTGGGTGCAAGGGAGAAGAACTCTGGGTCTGAAGTCAGGAAGACTCTTCCCAAATTCAAATCTGGCCTCAGACCTGGGGCAAGTCACTTCACCAGATGTGTCTCAGTTTCCTCATGAGCTTTGGTGATTCAGAGATTGTTGGTATCTTTGGGAGAGAGCAGTTACATTTGAGTGATCTCAAGAAGCAAGATTATAAAGGGATTAAGAGTGAGGGGGAGAAGAGGAAATGGAGGTAATGAGTATAGACAGCTTTTTTAGGAATTTGACTAAGAAAGGGAGGCAATGGTATAGGATAATAGGGTGAGGGAATAGTAGGGTCAAGTTGAAGGTATTTTTTTTTAAACCCTTAACTTCGGTGTATTGTCTCATAGTTGGAAGAGTGGTAAGGGTGGGCAATGGGGGTCAAGTGACTTGCCCAGGGTCACACAGCTGGGAAGTGGCTGAGGCCAGATTTGAACCTAGGACCTCCTGTCTCTAGGCCTGACTCTCAATCCACTGAGCTACCCAGCTGCCCGAAAGGTATTTTTTAATCATAGGGGAAATGAGTATTCTGAGTTGTTTTATTTTGTTGAGTTCTTAGATTTCTTTATTTAACTTGGGTACATTTTAAGGCAGGAAGGAACCAAAAGATAAAGAGATATAGGTTGAAAAGCTTATAAATGTCAGATCCAAGACTTGGCCCAAAGTACCCTAAAGAGAATTTTTTAAAATTTGCATTTTATTTATATATTTTATACATATTCTTATATATTTGTAATATGTATTTGCATTTTAACAAAAGCCTTTAAGGATTTAAAAAGAGGACTTGTTAGTTGTTTTCTTTTTTGGAAACTAGGTCTCCCCAGAGATCCCATTTTTGATCAGGCCCAATTAGACTCTTTTTAGGTGGTATAAAAATTAAATAGGCTAGCACCCAAATAAAGGACAAAGAATTAGAAAATAAAGATTCAAAATTGTTTCTAGATACATTTGAAAGATGTTATCAAAGTATCTTCAGTGGTAAGTGAAGTGAAGCTCAAAGATGAACTTCCCTTCAGGGCCAGGCACAAGGAACACTAAAGAGACTCTTGTTTATGAAAAATAAACTATTTATTTAAATATATGTAAAGGGGAAAGCATTTCTAATTCTATGGGATTCTAACTCCACCCAAATAAACTCCCAGGTCTCGCAAGGAACCACTTTTCCTGTGGTTCACAGACTACGCTAATCCTCCCTGATCTAACTAACCAAATTTATACTATTCTAAAAAAACCTAACCACTCTAACTTTTAACTTCTCCTTTAAGTTATAAAGCTAAAACCAAGGCTAGCTGGTTGAGTCTCCACAAGAATCAGGTTAGGACTCTGAGCCTTAACAGACCCAGAGTCCAAACCAAAGACCAGGTTTTGTTTGGACTTTTCAGAGTTTAACCAATCTATAGACAGTAACAGATAAATGAATAGTGTTTCCCAAGTTGGAAAAGAAAACTCTCCACTCTTTCAAGTCTTACACTCAGACAGAGAGAGAGAGAGAGGCAAAGATGTTACCTTTTCCAGCCCTGAGAGAGAAAAAAACCTGCTTGTGGCTCTGTCAACTGCCAGAAGCCCCCCACCCCAATGCCACACCCGGAGAGTGAAACTGTCATAGAATAACGGTTATAACTGTCACCAGTTGAAATTAACACTCTCAGCTCTATTTGAAAGTCCAATTCTTCCTCAAGCCAGCTTCTCTACTTATCTTTAAACTAATAAAACAATACTTATTTTCTAAAATCATCCTTATAGTGGCCAATGGCCCTCTGCTTCCAGGACTCATTATATTTGTGCCAGATTTAACGTGAACATCCTTTTGGCTTTAGTTCTACAGCAGCTCAGAATTTTGGAACTCAAAAGAACGAGCAGCCTCAGCCTCCCCCGTGCCAGCCCAGTGTAGAAATCTCGGGCACTACAGGAGAGAAGATATCCAAGGGAGGGGGATTTTTTGGCCCCACTATAACATATACCTAATACTTTGCTACTTATAAAGTATATAAGCTCTATCTAAAAGGGCAAAACCTCGGGCTCCAGGGCCTCTGTTTAAGGAAGGGGTTCAGCCCAGTCATCTCTCCATTTCCTACCAGTTACACTGTTTTTGGATTTCATCAAGCCCCCTTTCTGGGTCCCTTCCATTCTTCTACTCCTTTCCTTCCTATATTTCCCTTTTTTAGCTTCTTTTTTTTTTCTTTCCACATTAGATTGTAAATTCCTTGAGAGCAGGGATTTGTCTTTCCCTTTTAGATTGAGTTCAAATCTGGCCTCAGACACTTACTGTCTGACCCTGGGCAAGTCACTTAACCTGATTTGCCTTAATTTTCTCATCTGTAAAATGGAGAAGGAATGGCAAAATGCTCCCAAAATGAGGTCACAAAAAGTTGGACATGTCTGAAATGACTGAACAACAATAAAATTAGATTACAAGCTCTTTGAGGGGAGGGATTATATTTATTTTTATTTGTATCTGCATTTACAAGGCTTAGCATGGTGCCTAGCACAAAGGAGCTTAATAAATATTTATTTACTAACTGATTTACATTTGTATGACACTCTGACATATATAAGGTACTTTCACATTCATAATCTCATTTGATCTCCACCGTCTTGTGAGACAGGCAGGGCACATAGAATTGTCCCCCTGTTACAGGTGAAAAAACTAAGGCCTAGAGAAATGGCCGATCTAAAGTCATGTGACTAGAAAATGGCAGAGCGAGGTCCAGAACCCATGCCTGATACATAGAATTTAGGGCTGAAGGACCTTTGGGAATTATCTAATCCCTTCTCATCGTCTTAAAGATAAAGAAAATGAGGCCCTCGAAAACTCAGGTGTGAGGGCAACTAGGTATCAGAGTAGATAGACAGCCAAGCTTGGAGTCAAGAAGTCTGGGTTCAAATTTGTACTCAGGCATTTCCTAGCTGTGTGACCTTAGGTAAGTCACTTAACTCCTATTGCCTAGCTCTCACCTCTGTTCTGACTTGTACCCAATATTGATTCCAACATGTGTATATATATATAGAGAGAGAGAGAGAAAGAGAAAAGAAAAAAGAAAGAAAGAAAGAAAGAAAGAAAGAAAGAAAGAAAGAAAGAAAGAAAGAAAGAAAGAAAGAAAGAAAGAAAGAAAGAAGAAAGAAAGAAAGGAAGGAAGGAAGGAAGGAAGGAAGGAAGGAAGGAAGGAAGGAAGGAAGGAAGGACGAGAAAACTCTGGAGATGAGATTTTTTTTTAGTATTAGAAATGGGTAAATAAAGTACTGATTTACAAGAATATAGGTAAATAGATTTCTCAAATTATATAGCTATGAACTTAGTGCCCAAACTCATCAAAATTCTAAAACAGATTATTAAACAGATGGTTTGTGAACATTTGGAAAGAGGCATATAAGCGCTAAGGATGATGAATAGGTTCACTAAGAAAAAAACCCTCAGATTTACTACATATCACAGAATCTCAGAGTTGGAAGAGGTATTAGAGTCATCTAGTCCAGACTGTATCTGATTATGAATTCTCTCTACAACATTTCCAAAAAGGAATCATCCAGTCTTTGTTTAATGCCCTCTTGTACAGGGAAATCTCTCCCTAATCTGCTTTTCTGTATCTTGTATTCATTATTCTATTTTTGCCCACTGGGACCAAGCAGGACAAATTATTTGAAGACAGCTTTCATGTCCACATACCTACCCCAAACTTTCTCTCTCCCAATCTAAGCAGCCCCTTCTATAACAAGGTATCCTGTCCTATTTCTGTTCTGGTGACCTTCTCAGCCCCACCCCAATGAAAATGGTCCAATTTGTCAATAAATGAGAGGATAGAGACTGTGCCTATGACTTTATAGGAATAGAGAAAACTCACTCTACCAAAGTAGGCCAGTACCATCTCTTCAATTTATAATCTTACAGAATTGCCCAGATTCCTGAGAGGTTAAGTGACCTTCCCAGTGTCACAAAGTTGGAGGTAGGAATTGAACCCAAGTCTTCCTGGTTTTGAGATAAGGTCCTTAACCACTATGCTATGCTATCTCCAACTGGTCAATATTCTTTCTAAAATATAGCACCCAGAATTGAATACTCCAGACATTATCTAAACAGGGCACTTTTCATCTCATTTCCTCCTAAGACTGAGTTGCCAGACTGAAAGATCAGAGAAATAAAATATACATAGATTAATTCAATTGTATTAAGGCATTTGATAAAGACCCACAAGTCTTTGTTGACAAGGTGGAGAGGATTATAATGTAATTGGGTGGATTCATAACTGCTTTAAGGACATTACCAAAAGAACGATCGTTGTCAACTGGAAGTGCTCAGTCCTCAGCCGATTCTACTGAACATTTTTAAGAGTGACTAATAGGAAGACAAAGACTGCATGCTTACAGAATCTGCAGCTAACATGAATTTGAGGAAGATGTCTAAAATGCCAGATGAATCACCCTGCTTCCCCAAATAGCTCTAATGCTAGAAGAAGAGTCAGAATGCAGAGAGATGACGTACAAAGGGGGCACGATCTTGAAGTCCCCGATCATCCTGGTCACACTTTTCCAGATGCTTTCCACTTATCATTGCCCTTCATAAAACGAGTTCCCCCAAATTGAATATTATATTCCAGATATATCCATTTAAGGGGACCACCACTGCTAATGCAATCTAAGATCACATTTGCTTTTTTGGATTGTCATATTGCACTTCTGATTATTATTAAGCCTGTGGCCTATCAGAAATCCCAGGTACATTCCTCAGAGAACTTGTTTTCTATTTAAGATCGAAACAGCCTTCTGGATTTTTTTTCTTTTCTTAAATGGAAGGAAATGAGCAAAGCCTTTTAGAAAGTATTACTAATGAAGAAATACAGTCTTCAGTTAGATTAACTTTAGACAAATGAAAATGAGGAACAGAAAATCCAGACATGGTCTCAGCTCTGAAGAGGTCTAATGAAGCTGGAAAGATAAAAAATAGAAACATGAGAATTACAAGAACGGATACCAAGAAAACACAAAAACGAGTGTAAATATGCTTATATAGAACTATTTGAATGTTCTAGGTTCTATTCAATCTACCACCTGAGTAGTTACACCATATACCTCTCAATAATGAACAATAAGATCCTTGCATTATTAAGCACCTTGCTTCATTGGAGAGATGCATCCTTTTAGGTAATCATACCAAAAAAAAAAAAAAAAGAGCTCTATGCATGAAGAAATCAGAGATTAAATTATTTTGTAAATTGGCTAATTACCTTAAAAAATTTACCTTCTATCTTAGAAAGCTAAATATTGATTCTAGGCAGAAAAACAATAAGGTGAGGCAATTGGGGTTAAGTGACTTGTTCAGGGTCACCCAGCTCAGAAGTGTGTGGGGCCACATTTGAACCCAGGTCCTCCCAATTCTAGGCCTGGCACTCTATCCACTGTGCTACCTAGCTGTTCCTCTCCTCCTGCCCCATTTAATTTTTCTTTTGGGGGGAATACAATTTTAAAATTTAATTTTTCTTTTTTTGGAATAAAATATACAATTTTCATATTTGAGGGCATTAGGTGGTGAAATGGATAAGGTGTCTGGAGTCACCTTTGTTTCTTCAACTATTAAATGGGGAAAATAACTAACAACTGCTTCCCAAGATTATTGTGAGGATGAAACAACTGTAAAGTGCTTAGCACAGTGCCTGGCACATAGTAGATGCTATATAAACTCTATTTGCTATTATTCTTTTTATACTAAAACAGAATGAGTGTCAGAACACAGTACCTCAGGGTAGAACTTGGATTCAGTCATCCATCCCTGCTCCTGGCCTATTTAACACTTTTATTATGGATTCAGATAAAAGGAAGATAGCCAATGTGCAGATAACACAAAGCTGGGGTGAGGAGGGCTGGCTAATTCAGAGGATGATGGAGGGGGTGATATGAAAAGATCTTAGCAGACTAAAGCATTGGGCTGAATCTAATAAGATAAATCCAGTAAGATAGGAGCTTAGTTTGTAATTTGGTTGTTGTTCTATCTTCTCAGTAAATACCCTTTGTTAAAGCTACTTAAGTTAACTGGACAACTGATAGTGGAGATAATATGGAAGGTGGGGATTTGTGACCCCACGTCCAGGGCAGGAGCTTGTTTCTCAGGGGACTTCCCTGCATATCAAGTGGGATGGAAGGAGCCCCAGAGTGTTGCTACCCAGGGAGAAGGAGGCATCATCTGTACACCCTAAACCCTGGCTACACGCTATCTGAAGGACTTTGTGTCCAGTTCTGGGCACCATAGTTTAAGAAGGATGTTGAAAAGCAGGAAAATGCTCACTGGGCAATAAGGAAAGGCTTTAAGTTCATGACAGATGGGGGATCAGATGGAAGAATTAAGGACCTTTAGCCTGGAATAGAAAAGTTTCAGGGAAGACATGGTAGCTTTGATCAAGAATATGAAGGTCTATCAAGAGGAAGAGGGATTGGATTTATTCATTGTTTGGCTCCAGAGGCAGGACCAGGGGCTGCACCAAGAGATAAATTGAGACTTGACACCAGGAAAAATGTCCTAACAATTAGAACTATATAGAAGTGAATGGGGCTAGCTCAGGTTGCAATGAAGCTCCATCACTGAAGCTCTTCAGTGTCAATCTTTTTTTTTTTTATTATGGATTAGTGGAGATTCCTTTAGATATGGTTAGAACTGGATGACAGCTGAGATATCTTCCAAATCTAAAATTCTAGAATTCTGTAATTACCCCTTCTTTTAATTCATACCTTTTAATAGTGTTACAAATAATATTGATCTAGAAGAGTATATTTAAAAATATTAAGGGTTTATTGTAATCCATATTGGTAATTACGGCATGTGCCTGATAAGATCTAATTCAAATTGCCCACCATACCTTCTGCCCACCTGGCTGCTTCATAGGAAAGTGCTCATCCCAATCAAGTTCTGAGACTTTGTACCTCTGTCTACATAATCACACTTCCTGTCCACCTGTATTACACAAGAGGAATCATGGGAAATGTAGTTTTCAAGTCCCCTAAACGTCCACAGGAAGTTTATATCATGGATCTCAATATTAAGACCCCCAAATTTCCAATATCACATTAGGCTACATAGCCTATAAATCCTTTAAAAGTAAAATTATTGGTTTTGATAAATATCTAGAAACCTAGAGGCTAGTAAAAGAAAACATTTTCATAACTGTTACCTTTCTCTTCGATGTAGCATTTTATTCAAATAACTCTTCAAGAATGGCTGGTTGTGGTATCCAAAATAAGACTTGCAATATCTTGGAAATTATCCTTGGTATCAACTTTGGAAAAATTTGTTTCTGAAAGTGTTTTACAATGTTCTTGACTCTCTTGCTGTTCAGGTTTCTCAGTATCATGAGGACTAGTGACATCAACTACAAAGAAAAAACTATAATTTTGGGCTAGACCTAGACAAAATTGTAAAGCAGGTAGAATTCATTTTTGGAAACCTACTCTTGGCACCCAAAAGTCCTCAGGATGCCTCCCAAGCTTCTTTGAATTCCACATGCAGTTGCCTTCACCCATGTCCCCCAAATTAGGAACCACCTTTCCCCTTTCCATGAGATATGTTTTCCCCCAGATCTTTCTATTCTTCTTCCATTGAAATATAGTTTATGATTTCAGTGTCCCATTCTTTTAGGACTCAGCAAGTTAATATGACAAATGTTTTTGTAGATGTACTAAATTCTAATATAATAATTAGCAAATAATATGTAATAATATTTTATTACAAACTTCTAACATATACACATACAATTAATTATATATTTATGCCTTACATTAAAAAGCACATCATGCATATGATTTTTAAAATCCAGAAGCCAAATGGAACTAATGTTTCAATATGCCAAAAAAGAACTCTGATAGTAGTAAAAATGTAAGTAATTATGTCAGAACTTTTGGAAAGATGCTAGAGTATGGGCCTTTAGAGTATCCATCAAGGACAACTAGCTTCTCTTACTAGTCACTTCTTCCCAAATTTCTATTTGTTCTCTGCTCTCTACCTTAATCTTCCTCTTCTTGCCCTTATCACCTTCAGAACTGTCTTTTCTCAACATTCTGTAACTTACACCTTACTCAGTCTTGTTTCTCTGTACTGAGCTTCCATTATGTTTTCCATTATGTCCTCCTAACATTCTTCATTTCACCTTAAAACTATTTCTTTATAAGTTCCAACTGAAATCCCACCTTCAACAGAAAATCTTTCCCAACCTCTCTTAATTCTGGTGCTTTCCCCTTGTTAATTATTTCCTATTTATCCTATATATAGTTTGCTTTGTGTATATTTGTTTGCATGTTGTATCCCTCATTAAACCATAAGTTCCTTGAGGAAAGGGACAATTTTTTTCTTCTTTTTGTATTCTCAGAACCTAGCATAGTGCCAAATAGGCACTACTATGTAGGCCTGGCACATAGTAGGTACTTAATAAATGGTTACTGATTACTAATTGATTTGATATTTTTCTCTTCCCCAACTTCCATAATTTCTTTACTCATCTTCCTAACAATTTCTCTTACAGCTTTTCATCTTTTGCTATATGAGATATAGCTCATATTTCCAAATGGCCAAAAATTTCTTTTTTCTCTCAGATCCCTTAACTTTTCTCTCCCCCTCCAAGTACTGCCTTTCTATTCTAGGAACCCCAACTCTTTTTAACAAGTTAAATATACAATTACAAATAAAACTAGATATACAATATTATTTGAGAAATAAATACATTTAAATAAATTAGTTTAAAATGACTGAAGATAACATATGGTACATGTACAGTACATAATTTTCTTATCAGTTAGAAGTAGTCCTCGAGCTCTCTGCATACGGAATAAAGACAGCTGTGTTTATTTCAACAATTGGCATTCAAACAAATGTGTAATATGTTTATTTAACATCCGCTTGATGTCAAATTTAAACTATATTCTCATGTGAACATGAGCTTTTCTACATTTCCAACCTATTTTCTTTAGGACCTTTTAAAAAATATACTTAATCATTATCCACAATCTTAATTCTCTTTCTTCCAAAAAACTTGTTCCAAACTCTTGACAGAGTGCCATAAAATATGTTCAACCCAAGATAGCTAGGAAAATAAATTCAGCACCAACACTACTAACATTGTCATGGTCCAAAAAAGGAACTAAATTTATAGAAAACCATATATTTGCACTAGCAGACAGAGTTACTATAGTAACAAGCTTAATTTTCTCTATTTTAGTTTTCAAGAATAGCACCGCAATAGCATTTTTAAATATCCCAAATAATGCCAACATTTATTTCCTTCTGGGCTCAGAGACCTGTGGGATAAATTGTACTTACCAATCAAGGAATTTTCATTTTCCTTTCTAATCTTCTTCTGCCGTTCCTAGAAATCATCATGATAAAATACATATGTTGAAAAGGGACAGTTAGCATTTGGTGTTCAAATTTACATTGCCGTTAAAATCAGAGAACTTGAAGGGGAAGCAGAGCCAAGAGTAACTGAAAACTTCCCAATGGAGCACAAATGAAAATGACAGTTCTACATGCTAAAATATCGATGCTTTTCAGATTGTCATTAGCAGATGGGAAATGAAAACTTTTTATAAAAAAAATTTTTTTTGTCTAGATAAATGGAAGAATAAACTACTGTGTTCATGGCGGTGTTTATATACACATGAGAAAAAAAAAGAAACATCTATTATTCTGGCCTTTTAGATTTCCAATGTTCCATTATACTTCCATTATTATAATTTTGATTTCAAGATGCATTAACAATGCCTCTGGCCACACTTAATTCAACATACAACAACAGCAATAACAAATCCGATTAATTAAGCATTTATGAAACACCTACTGTGTGCAGAGCACTGTGCTGCATGCAGGGGGAGATACAAAGTTTAGATAAGGCATGGTTCCTGTCCTCATGGAGCTCAAAGTGCTGTAGGAGGGAACAGGACACATACAAATAACTACAATACCAAATAATGTTCATAAGTTACGTAAGACAGGTTCAAATGAAGAGCTGTTTGAGGTTTGAGAAAAGTCATAGCTTGAAGACATCAGAGGCTCATACCTCTGGAATAATATTTACCCATACCCTCACCAGCATCATTTAATTAACTGAGGTTTAATTAAGGGTTTAAAAAAATATAAAACAAAATTACACTATGAGTTTTGGGATACTTTGTGTATATTCAAATTAATGGAAAGACTCTTCTTTAGAGATAATCCCTGAATCATATGCTAAGGACAGTCACAGAGCAGAAATCCTCTTAAAAGATCCCAGTTTACAGAAAATCTAAGAAAAATAATGCTACTTTATTAATTATTTGTACAACACTCCTGGTCACATTATTCATATATATATACACATACTTTATTTTCCCATTTGAACCAGTGATACAGGCTTTAATATCCAGATTTAATGGACGAGATTTCTTTTCCTTTGTTTTTTTTTCAGTTGTTTTTAGTTAAGAGAGAGAGAGAGAGAGAGAGAGAGAGTGTGTGTGTGTGTATTTAAGTGTATTAGTAGAGGGTTTCTTTAAAAACATAACAATATACCTCAACTGAAGTCTTCCATTGTGAATAGATCATCTTTAAAGTTTTCCAGTCAAGGGCAACTATATAGTCATCAAGCAACAAAGACTCTGTAAAAAAAATAAAATAAAATAAAAATTCATCTCTAATGTCATGGAAGCCTTTTGCTTTACATAGGAATAGAGATATAGATGGACTTGGAAAGATAGGTAGATGTAGGGAGAGAGAGAGAAAATAACAGATACAGATAGATTTAGGTATAGATAAAGCTAGATGGTCCAGTGGAGAAAGTCCTGATCTTGGAATGGGGAAGATTCATCTTCATGAATTCAAATCTAGTCTCAGACACTTACCAGCTTTGTGACTCTGGGCAAGTTATTTAATGCTATTTGCCTCAATTTCCCCATCTGTAAAATGAGCTGGAGAAGGAAATGGCAAATCAGTCCAATGTCTTTGCCAAGAACACTCCAAAATGGGCTCGTAAAGAGTATGACATGACTAAAAGGACTCAACAACAAAACTCATATATATATATACACATATATATATATGTAAAATTTAAGTGTATGTAGTTATGCACATCAAATAGAAATAGTACCCAGAATTTAAAAAAAAAAAGACATAATTTCCTTTGACATACAGAGTCAACTAGATAGTGCAATGAATAGAGAGATAGACTTGGAGTCAAGAAGACCTGGATTGAGTTCAAATCCAAGTCAACTAATTTGTGTTTGCCTCAGTTTCCTCAACTGTAAAAACTGCTTAGCACAGTGCCTGGCACATAGCAGGTGCCATGTAAATGCATATTCTCTTCCCCATGCCCATCATCAGTACATTTAAAACATCACAGCATGGTATTTTTTTCCTTCAAAGTACTTTTTTTTAAAAATTGATCTTTTTTAGATATTTGGATGTTTGATAAGAAAAGTAGTAGCCAATGAAAGAATTGTTTATAAAATGTGTCACAAATTCATATATACTAGCCATGGCCTCGATAACCAAAAAATATTTCTTGGGGCTAAATCTTGCCAGAGTCAAATTTAGGAAGAGTTCTAGTCAGATCTTCTCCAAGACTTTTTTTCATTCATTTTTAATTTACAAATATACAGATATGCACATCACATCTTTACTATGAGATATAACAAAGAGATATAATTTTGACATTTAATTCCTCTCTCATAAATTCTAGTCACTTTTAGATACACCACTTATTTGTTCATTCACTTTTTAGTCTGATTCAGTCAAAGAAATCTATTCACACTGCTTCACTAACATTGTTCCCTCCCTTCCAACAAACACCTTGCCTGCATATTCCTTTCTACCTTGCCTTTCCCTAGGCAAGTCCTTTCCAAAAGATCAAAATGAGATTGCATGCTAAGCCAGATCCACCACAGTCCCTTCAATAATCCTCTAAACATATCTAGTACAGTATTCATAGAATGTTTTTGTCCTTTGTAATTTATTTTTGTCTTTCCTATATAGTAAGTATTCCAAAAGATAGCAGTCTAGAAGATTCTGTGAGTAGTCATAACTGTTATAGCCCACATTCTTACCTAGAGAATCACCGGCATTTACTGAGAAGTGACATGGTCAGAAATGCATTGAAAGTCACTTTGGCACCTGTGCGGAAGAAGATGGATTCGAATAGGGAGACACTCGTATCGGGGAGACCGTTTAGGCTATAAACACAGGGGCCAACTAGATGGCTCAGTTGGATTAGAGAGCCAAGCCTGGGGTCAAGAGGACCTGAGGTCAAATCTAATCTCAGACATTTCCTAGCTGTGTGACCCTGGGCAAGTCACTTAACCGTCATTGCCTAGTCCTTACTGCTCTTCTGCCTTGGAACCAATATATAGTGTTAATTCTAAGATGGAAGATAAGATTTTTTTTAAAAAGTCTATTGTAACACTATGGAGAGGGTTATGAGGGCCAGAAGTAATATGGCGGCCATCTGAGTAGCAGATGTTGTGGAGATAGAAACAAGATTTCACACCTATTTAGGTATGTGAGGTGGGGGAAAGCGAAGAGTGAAGACTAATGCCAAGATGATGACTTTAGTACTCAAAAGAAATAGGGATATTCAGGAGGAGGGTGGGCAGGTGGCTTTGGAGTCACAGATAATGAGCTCAGTTTGGGAGCATTGAATTCAAGATGCCTTCGGGACATACACTTTAAAATGTCAAACAGGCAGCTGGTGATTCATGACTATAGGTCGGGAGAGAAACTGGAACAGCTATATGGATCTGTGAGTCATCTGAATAGACACGATAATTAAACCCCGGGGAGCCTGTGAGAGGAGCAATATTTGCTCTGTAAGTATTCCGCGGCTCTGGTAGTTTCCGCTTGGTACCAGAACAGCATGAAACACTCATAGATCATTCATTAGTTAACAAAAGGAAATGTTCTTAGCCATAGCAAGAGAAAGATGTCTAAAAAGGCTTTTAGGACATTTTAAGAAATTGATGTCCTTGCATGGAGCTTCCTTACTTCTTTCATTCATTGTTTTCCATTGGCCAAACATCAGTGCACATCTGGAACTCTCCGTGGTGCTGCGTAATCAGGTGACCAGAAAGTGATGTCAGTAATCCCTGAGCCAACTAAGTCCTAAAGAGGGTCTCAATACCTTTAAGGAAAATCTGCCCTAACTCTCATGGGGCTAGAGGTTAGGATACTGACGATGACTGAAGATGACGTCACTTGTTGGCTGGCTGTGGCTGGTGAGTCCTTGCCCAGAATCACTATATCATCAGAAATTTCGTCCTTTCTAAGACTCCTGGAGGAAGCACATAACACACAAGCATTTGTATCTTAGCTTACTCAACTTCTGTCTTCTAGCCCCAGAAAGAAGAATGCTAGGATGCTGTTCTGCCACAGAGATTGTTTTTGTTTTTAATATTTTCAAAGTGGTATTCAAGATAATTGATTTTCTTTGCAATCTGATGTATCTTATGTGTTTAAAAACATTGTACGAAGTTGACCAGACTAACAAAGAGATTGATGACATAAAAAGGTTAAGAATCCCAGCCCTATGAGTTGGGTCACTATATATTCGGCAAAAGTTGGACTTGCATACCTTTTAAACTTCAAGCAGACTGATATCTTAAATATACGTGATATTATATTTTTTCCTTCAGAATAAAAATATTTCATATTAAATTATTTAGAAGTGTATACTAGTCCCATAATCAATCTCATTTTATCTACAAGTGGATTTTTTTTACTTAAGTCTCAGAATTGGGAAGGGAAATTGGAAGCTAGCTAATTCAAATTCCCTTCCTTTTACTCTCAAAGATGATTATCAAATCTCAACTTGGATAGCCTTGAAGTTTTGTTTTCTTTTCCTATTTTTCTATTTTTTAATGATCAGTTTATTCTTACAGTTCAATTTATTTATTTTTAGCTTTTTTTTTTTAAACCCTTACCTTCCACCTTAGAATCAATACTGTGTATTGGTTCCAAGGCAGAAGAATGGTAAGGGCTAGACAATGGGGGTAAAGTGACTTGCCCAGGGTCACACAGCTAGGAAGTATCTGAGATCAGATTTGAACCCAGGACCTCCCACCTCTAGGCCTGGCTCTCAATCCACTGAGTTACGCAGTTGTCCCTCCTACAGTTCAGTTTAAGTTGCACAATATGTATACACAAATTAGTGGCCATGTACCAACTGAGAATTTTGACAAGGTGGAGAATTCTGAAGGAAATAAAAGTTGTTTCCTCAGTAAGTTCCCAAGTCACTCATTTCTCCAGTCTCACTCTGGTCTTTTCTCTTCATTTTCTCTGAGTCTATTTAAATTAAGAATATTCACTCAAAAATAATTAACAATGGTGTTGAAGAAAAAGCACTATTTGTCATGAATCTTATTGTAAAACTGAAAAACTCCACCCAAGCAATAAAATTAATGTGTGAAAACAGTCAGTAAAACACCATGTAATAACAAACTTTAAGGTAATGAAATGCCAGGCCTGGAGTCAGGAAGCTTTATCTTCCTGAGTTTGAATCTGGCCTCAGACAGATTTACTTGCTGGGTGACCCTGAGTACGTCACTTAACCCTGTTTGCCTCACCTTCCTCTTCTGTAAAATGAGCTGGAGAAGGAAATGACAAACCACTCCAGTATCTTTGCCAAGAAAAACCCCAGTGGAGTCACAAAGAGTTGGACATGACTGGAAAATGGCTGAACAACAACAAAAGGCAACTTGCAGTATGAAACTGAAAAATTCATTTTAAGAAACTGAAAAAAAAAAGTTACCTATTGGAACTCCAGGAGATCCAAATAGATTTACAAGTTGGAAAGCAAATCTCTGTGATAAAGGCAGTCCAAAGGAATTAGGTATAATACTTAGGGAATCTCTACTGTCTTCAGTTTGTAAACAGCGTAATGACTCAGATTCATTTCTTTTGGGAACAGGAGCACCAAAACTTCCAGAAAAAATATCAAAGGCAAAACCAGAATGATCAGAATTAACTTTAGCAGATAATACAATATCAGGCTGGTGGTAGGAGATTCCCAAAGAAATTAGTTCTACCTCATTCAGCCTATTCCCTACTGTCTGTGATTTAAACATCGGAATTCTTTTCTCAGCTGTAAAGAAAAGTTTCAAAATAGTCCTTTGAGGAAAACACATAGACTGTCTCAACTGACAGAATGATACATCATGAGACTGAAATTCTCCTCCAGGATTAAATGTAAGATCTATGGAATTATCATGGTTAAATGGTGATGTATAATTTTGGAGAGTAATCCCTTCTTGCTTATTCTTCTCTTCATGATTCACTTCTGGAATTCTGTCATTTTTTACAATCAAAATGTTTCTAAATGTGTGATGATCAGCTAACAGAGCATCTCTATTCCTCTCCTCTACACTAACCACAGTTAGTCTCGGCAGGTGAAAATTTGGAGCCAAATTAAAAATCCTTCTAGCTCTTCCTTTCTTAGTAATTACTGCTGGTGTTTTCCTTTGGACATGTCTTTCAGGCAAGTGGCTTCTGAGGATGTTAGTTTCTGTTGCTATGAATGGAGTCAGGTCTGTCATTTTAGTTGGAGAGGATGCCAGGTCCTCATTTCTAAATGCACTAGCATTCTCCATCAAGGCTTGCAGATGGTTTTCTGGTTCTGTGTCATCAGATCTGCGCACAAGTCTCATCAGTTCCCCAGCATTGTTGGGACGAGTCTGTTTGGAACACCTAGCTTTCTTTTGTCTCTGTGGATTTATAAAGGTATGAGGCCCCTCGGGCCAACCAGTAAGAGAGGGCTGTGTGGCCAAGTCCCACTCTAGTTTTTCATCACATAATGTGGCTGAGAAAAAAGCCCAACAGTTTGTTTGATTCCTATTGATTCTGTGTTCATCTTTTAAATTTTCATATGAAGTGTCAAATCTGCATTGATTAGGCAGAATTTCTTTGTCATTGGGTCTTTCAAAGGACATGCTATCCTCTTCTGTGGGAACGCACGTGGCCTTAGCTGACATCATTCTGTCCTTAATGCCAACAACCACAGAGTGACTCAGTTCAGTGTCACTGTCAGCCTTCATTTTAGAGCACTCAACATTTGGTACACAGGGATTGGTCTGTCTCCCTACAAAGTTCTGAGCTATTGTCTGATGATTCAACATGTGTCCAAGTAGATTTTCATGAGGAATGGATGTCAAACTTAACTGATACAAGTTGTCACTTTTTACAGTTGAGTCACATCTTGGTGGACTTTCCAAAGTGACAGTCATAACAGATTGAGCATCAGAAAAAATTTCTTTTCCAAATCCAGGTTTTAGACTTTTACTATTTTCCTCATTGTGTTCATTTATAGAACCTGTTGATGTACATCCCAGATCCCCAATGGACATGGATAATAAGTTTCCATCATTCTCTTCTTCTGAGTAATGTCCTTCACTTTCAGATGTGCCCTCTTCCTCTGGCATGGGATGATTTAAGGTTCCATATGATTCTTTCTCCATAGATTTACCATGACTATTCTTCAGTTTCCTATTTCTTCTCCTGTTTCTCCTTTGACTTGCTCTGCTAGGTTTCTGTCTGGTTTTCTTCAAGATTTCTTCCCTAAATATAGAAAAAAAGAAATAAGATAATTTACAACTGTGCTAATTTACCGTGCATGACAAAATGATGGTGCTTTTTATATTATATAACATTATTAGTAGGTTTCCAGCACTATATTCATCCACAGACCTGACCAATTTAAATATTCTCAAGAAGGTAGATAGATATGTATATTATATGCTATCAAAAATTTAAAAACTTAAATACATAAATACAAAATAAATTTACTTTTAAAATTTCATTCTTACATATACTTTCAAGTATTCTCACATAACTTTTTTTTTTAAACCCTTGTACTTCGGTGTATTGTCTCATAGGTGGAAGATTGGTAAGGGTGGGCAATGGGGGTCAAGTGACCTGCCCAGGGTCACACAGCTGGGAAGTGGCTGAGGCCGGGTTTGAAACCCAGGACCTCCTGTCTCTAGGCCTGACTCTCACTCCACTGAGCCACCCAGCTGCCCCTACTTTTTCCTTTTTAATCTAGGCAAACTTCCAGACTCGGTTCTCCACCCTCTTGTCTATACTCTTTCCCATCACACTTTATCCACTTCTATACCTCTATGCATTCGGTCAACCTTGACCTCCATTGAACTCCTGGCCTGAATCTCCTCTTCATTATGGGATATTTTTATCTGTATATTCAACCAAAAGCTGTAATTCAATATGATGAAAACTGAACTTTTGGTTTTTTAGACCTGGTTCTCTATCTTTCCCATTTCTGTTGGCACCACCATTTTCCCAGTCACCTAAGCTTCTAACTTTAGAATCATCATTGACACTTCCCTTCCGTCACCCTGCCTCCCTCCTATCTCAAATTAGTTGCCTAATCCCTGGAACTATCTCAGGAATCTATACCTTTCTACTTTCACTGCTATTCGTTGTTACCACTCTCCTGGTCTAGTATAATAAAATCCTAGCTAGGCTCTCACCTCTCCAATTAGGAGACGAAGCTGTAAGAGATTATAGATACAGACCACAGGAACAGAATAAAAGAGGCCAGGGGAGGGAAGTGATGCTATGAGATTGTCAGTGCCAGACTCTAGGACATAGGTTAGAATCATGCATGAGATGGTTGAGAAGGATTTTGTATTACTGAGACTTCTCCAACCCCAGTAAAGATCACAAGATGGTGATTCCTTTTTCCCCTTCCTTAAGCTACCTTTCTCACCTCACCGGAGACCAATGCCTTTCCCTATTGAGAGTGAAAATGTCTGTTCCTTAAAAATTTGTTTACCTTTCTTTGTTTAAATACTTATTTTGGGCCTTAAATTGGCAATTGTGATAAACTTCTAACTCTAGACATTGCTGGTATATTGGCTATACCTAGTTCTAGTATATTTATTGGGGAATATAACTGGAAAGACCTGGTTAGAGGATTCTCTCCTGGGAGTTTTTAAAGAAATGCTATTTTTGATAGCATTCTTTGAGCCAGGGACTCAGAGCTAAAAAATAAAAATAAATAAAAATAAAAACAAATTAGTAGGGGGCTCAGAGCTAAGAAAAAAAAAGAATTAGTGATTCATTTTTTTTTTTTTTTTTTACAGTTTCACAGAACAGGCAGTGACTTACAGGTTCTTAACCTTTTTTGTGTCATATACTCCCTTGGTAGTCTGATGTAATCTATGGACCCCTTTCTTAGAATAAAGTTCTTAAATTGTAAAATAATTACATAGGATTACAAAGGAAACTAAATATATTAAAATACAGTTATCAAGGGGGCAGCTAGGTAGCTCAGTGGAATGAGAGTCAGGCCTAGAGACGGAAGGTCTAGTCCAACTATCAATAATATGGAATTGTACACCAGCTAAGGGGAGTTAGGAGGGTTTGGGGAAGAAGGAAAGAACAAGAAATATGTAATTATGGAAAAATATTCAAAATAAAAATTAAAAAAATATCCATACTCTCCCCTTTTTTGTCATTTAATAGTAATTTTTAAAAACTTTTCCCCTTAAAAATAAGATGTTCAGCAAGACTATATTCCCCTCCCTTTCTCTTTTATTTGACTGAACAAAAACAAGAAGTAAAACAATAAACCCATTGAAGTGTTCCAAGAATTGCCAGTAACAATCCTTCTCATCTCTGGAAAGTTCTATTTAACATGAAATCCTTCCTAATGAGAATGCTCAGGAGTTTGATATTAATATGCATGCTCATAACATATTTTATCTCCCCGCTCACAAATTCTAAAGAAACTGCCAAACATCTTCCCTGGATTTGGTTGCAAGATACTACTGGCACCTAAGGTTTCTCTTTATCTCACTTTTTGATAGGGAGCTATTTCCCTCCCCAGCCCCTATCCCCAACTCTCAACCATGGAATCATTTGTCTGATCCTCCCTCATTTCTGCCATGTTGGCTGACTATTTAGCTGGGTTGCTAAAAAGTAACAAAATATCCATTCTATTATCCCCAAAGATAGGGAAATATATATTCCAGTGAGGGAAATACAAAATGAAAGGCCATAAATACTAAAGTATTTATAGCAGCACTTTTCCTAATAGAAAAGAAACAGAAAGAACATAACCACCACCTGTTGAAAGGCTAAACAAATAACAGTATATGAATGTAAAGGAAAATTCCTATGCTTTAAGAAATGACAATTGTGACAAATATAGAGAAGCATGGGAAGACTTTTTTGAACTGATAAAAAGTGAAGTCTACCAAGAAAACAATATACACAATGACTACACCAATAGAAATGGGAATAACAATAAGAACAGATTAAAATTGAATGCTGCAAAATTATAATAACCAAAGTTGGTCCTGAAGAAGAGATTTAATATTGCATCTTTTTGAGCTTTTCTGCAAAAGGGTTTAGGAATATTGCACATGAGACTTTTTGGATATATTGTTTTGCATTGCTGAACTGTTTGTTCCCTCCTCCTTTTTATTCTTTCTTAAAAGATATCCCTTTCAGGGGTGGAGAAAGAAGATATATGTTGGGAAATGTGGATTATGTAAAACAAAAGATATTAATATTATTGTTTTTAAAAATAAACCATCAATGACTTTGGAGGCAGCTGGCATAATTTTTGGAAACAGCAGTATATAATGCTTAATTGATTTTCTGATTAGTTCAGGATTTCATGGGTAAACTATATACATATACATACATATATAGTATCTATATTATCTCCCTGTACAAACAGCAATTTATACCTTTATGGTTTATGCAATTCTTTTTTCTATTTAATTTTTTTACTGATTACATGTAATACATTTCCACATAAGTCTTCTGAAGTTATATGATCCAAATTATCTCTTTCTCTCCTCCCAGAGCTGGCAAGCAATTCAATCTGGGTTATATATGTATTATCACAAAAAAAACATAATTCCATATTGTTCATTTTTATGTGACTAATCTTATAAAACCAAAATCCCTGCAACATATACCCAAATAAACAAATGAAAACTTTTATGCTTTCATCTGCATTCCTACTCCTATGCAATTCTTCTTGATGTACTTCTATGAGTATGAGAGAATTTATTCCACAAACTAAAGACCTCCCTATGGTTCTCTTATGATTTTGTATATTCTAATGACGTGCTTAAACCATCCATTATTCCACACTTTTGCTATATGACCAGCCTACTTCCTTTTCCAAGCACACAAGTCAGGGAAGAGTTCTTTTATACTCTTGTTTGCAAATATAATCCCATGGAATCACTTAAAAAACTATGAAAATCCCCAAATATAATACAATCCATTTATTCCTTCCTCTTTCCTTTTGCATGCAGCTCACTATCATGAGCAATGCCTAAGACAGAAAAAGCAATGGAATCATTTGATGGACTTCCCAAGCAAACGGATGTTGCAATTTGAGAAATAGGCATTTAAAAAGTCTTTATTGATGCCCTTTCCCATTCCCAGCATTTAAACAAGAAAAAAATAGTTAAGCAAAACAAAAAGTGACATCTGACAGAGTATGCAATATTCTAGAAGCACAGTTCCCTGCCTCTCTAGCCAGTCAACAAGTACTTATTAAATGTCTACTATGTGTCAGACTTGCTGGATACTGGAGATACAGATACAAAAAATGAAAACAATCTACTCTCAAGGTGTTTACATTTACTGAGAGGAAGGACATGCATTCCATCATCAGTAGGGATGGAATAGAAGTAAGATTGTTCATTGTAATTAGTCTGAATTCAGATGCCATCAATTATTTTTAGACTGATCATTGTCGTCATTGCATATACCGTTCTCTTGGTTCTGCCTTCTTCATTCTTTATCAGTTCATGTAAGTTTTACCATATTTACCTGAATTTTTTATATTCAACACTTTTTTTCTTAAAAAAAATCTTACCTTCAGTCTTAGAATCAATACTAAGTATTGGTTCCAAGGTAGAAGAGCAATAAAGGCTTAGAATCAATATTGTGTTTTGGCTAGGCAATGGGAGTTTAGTGACTTGCCCAGGGTCACACAGCTAGGAAGTGTCTGAGGTCAAACTTGAACCTAGGACACCTCCTGTCTCTAGGCCTGGCTTTGAATCCAGTGAGCCCCCCAGTTGACCCAATAATTCTCATGATGTAAACAACATTGCATTGTATTCACAAGGCACAATTTATTGTTATTCTCCAATAGATGGATACCTACTTTGCTTCTGTTTTTGTTTTGTTTTATTTTGATGTAGCAAAGAATACTGCAATGAATATTTTGTTAAATTTAGGAGCAACATACATTTGTGGCCAGAACACTGGGCTTTTTGGGTCAAGAAAACCTGAATTCTGATCCTGGGTGAGTCATTTAGTCCCCATTGCCTAGCCCTTACTGCTCTTCTGCCTCAGAACCAATACAAAGTATTGATCCTAAGGTAGAAGGCAAGGGTTTAAAAAAAACACTAAAGATCTGATTTTAAAATCTGCCTTCAGATACTTACTAGCTGTATGACCCTGGGTAAATCACTTAAACTTTCTCAACCTCAATTAATATATACATTACATACTACATATTACATATGTAGTATGTAATATAATATAAATAAGCTGTCCTACATTGGTTCTCCAGGGTTCGGAGTAAAAGCAACAACTCTCTTACCTTCCTAATTTTCTAATTGAGAAAATATAATATTCATTTATTCACTCAACAGGTATTCCTTGGGCAGCCAAGGAACTGTGACAAATGCTATAGGAAACCATGTCCCTTGTTGTTTGTTCAGTCATGGTTGACCCTCTATGAGTTTTCTAAGCCAAGGTTCTGGAGACCCTGCAATACTTTGCCATTTCCTTCTCCAGCTCCTTTGACAGATGAGGAAACTGAGGCAAAGGGGATCGAGTGACTTGACCAGGATCATGCAGCTAGAAAGTGTCTGAGGCTAGATTTGAACTCGGGAAGAGGAGTCTTCCTGACTCCACGCCCAGTGATCTATCCACTGTGCCATCTCGCTGCCCCAAACAATGTCTTAGACAATAAATGATTATAGGGACTGATTTCAGGAACTAAAATGTTAAATGAATAGGTTTGTTAATAATAAAATACATATATATATATAAAATAATAAATAAAGATAAAATATTAATAAATACTCAGTGGCCTCTATGTTCTCTCCTGGCCCTCAGTCTTTCCAGGGGGATTACTAGGCCCGTCTCTTTCTCTCTCTCTCTTTTTTTTAATTTTAAGATCTTAATTTAATTAATTAATTTAGAATATTTTCCCATGGTTATAGGATTCATGTTCTATCCCTCCCCTACTCCCACCCTCTCCCATAGCTGATGTATAATTCCACTGGGTTTTACATGTGCCATTGATCAAGACCTATATTCCATATTATTATTATTTTTTTAAACCCTTGTACTTCGGTGTATTGTCTCATAGGTGGAAGAATGGTAAGGGTGGGCAATGGGGGTCAAGTGACCTGCCCAGGGTCACACAGCTGGGAAGTGGCTGAGGCCGGGTTTGAACCTAGGACCTCCTGTCTCTAGGCCCAACTCTCACTACACTGAGCTACCCAGCTGCCCCTATATTCCATATTATTGATATTTACGCTAGGGTGCTCATTTTAAGTCAATATCCCTAATTATATCCCTCTTCTCCCATGTGATCAGGCAGTTGTTTATCTTCTGTGTTTCTACTCCCACAGTTCTTCCTCTGAATGTGGATAGCGTTTTCTCATAAGTCCCTCAGAATTGTCCTGGGTCATTGCATTGTTGCTAGTAGTGAAGTCCATTACATTCAATTGTACCACAGTATATCTGTCTCTGTGCATATGGTTTTCCTGGCTCTGCTCCTTTCACTCTGCATCAGTTCTTGGAGGTCTTTCCAGTTCACATGGAATTCCTCCAGTTCATTATTCCTTTGAGCATAATAGTATTCCATCACCAACATATACCACAATTTGTCAAGCCATTCCCCAATTAGAGGACATTCCCTTATTTTCTAGTTTTTTTTGCCACCACAAAAAGTGCGGCTATAAATATTTTTGTAGTACAAGTCTGTTTATCTATGATCTCTTTGGGGTACAAACCCAGCAATGGTATGACTGGATCAAAGGGAAGGCATTCTTTTATAGCCCTTTGAGCATGGTTCCAAATTGCCATCCAGAATGGCTGGATCAGTTCACAACTCCACCAGCAATGCATTAATGTCCCAGTTTTGCCACATCCCCTCCAGCATTCATTACTCTCCCCTTCTTTCATTTTAGCCAATCTGCTAGGTGTGAGGTGATACCTCAGAGTTGTTTTGATTTTAAGCCTGTCTCTTTTGAATAATTATGGATCTGAGGAGGACTCAGAATCTTCAATGCAAGCAGCACCAGGCAGCAGGAATGCATCAAGCTCCGCAAAGGAGACCCTCCGTGATGCCGGCAAACACATTGTGAGTCTCTGCATCCCTGCCTCATCTCTTACTTACCTCGACATTGTTCAGTGGACGGCACTGAACTTTAGAGGACTTGAACACAATGGTGATGATCTTCACATAATGAGGGACTTTATTTATTAACAAGAACAACAACAACAAAAAAACAACAACCTTACTTTCTGTCTCAGAATTAATATTGTGTATTGGTTCCAAGGCAGAAGAGGTTCCAAGGATTAGGTGATTGGGATTAAGTAGCTGAGATCAAATTTGAACCCAAGACATCCCGTCTCTCGGCCTGGCTCTCTATCCACTAAGCCACCCCACTAACCCCAATAAGAGAATTTAACTCCATTTAGTTCTTTCTGTTAATGCTTTGAAAATACCAACAAGCATTAGCTATGAGATACATTTTATACATTTCTCAGTCAATTATAGAACTCTTTAAATATAGCTTGTAGAATATAATAGCATTCTAAATGCTTTGAGTGTTTGTAAAATATTTTTAAAATATTTTCTAATTTTCTTCTCAAAACAACCCTGGTGGGGGGCAGCTGGGTAGCTCAGTGGATTGAGAGCCAGGTCTAGAGACAAGAGGTTCTATGTTCAAATCTGGCCTCAGACTCCCAGCTGTGTGACCCTGGGCAAGTCACTTGACCCCCATTGCCTACCCTTACCACTCTTCTGCCTTGGAGCCAATATACAGTATTGACTCCAAGATGGAAGGTAAAGTTTAAAAAACAACAACAACAAAAAAAAAAAACAAAAACAGCCCTGGTGGTCAGGTGCTATTATTTTCTTCATTTTACAGATCATGAAACTGAGGTGGAGAATAATTTGCCCAGGGTTATACAGCTAGTATAACACCTAGCAGCCTCTATATTTGTAGGAAATTGTTTGCAAAAAGCCTATCTTTTGCCCCACCCCCTTTTTTAAAGGATGCCTTCCTTGGGTTCCCAAGTTGGTTCTCAAAAAGATTTTAGAAATAGGAAAAGACAGTTGTATGAGTAAGTGGCTTTTCAGAAACTTTTTTTGTGGGATGGGACAAAAATACCTCCAATGAATATTTCCATTCTTTTTCTCTTATAATCTCAAAAATCAATCCCTGGAAACCTTTAAAATTGTGTCACAAATGAATAATATGGAAGTAGGTATTAAGTGATAATACATGTATAACCCAGTGGAATTGCTTGTCAGCTCTGGGAGGGGGGAAGGAAGAAGGGAAGGAGAGAACATGAATCATGTGACCACGGAAAATATTTAAAAATAAATAAATTTATTAAAAAATAAATATTTTTTAATAAATAAAGCATTTTAAAAAATAAAGCATTTCTCCTCTATTTGGTCAAGTCCAAGTGGTCTCCTTAACTTCATCTTCTTCAATGTCCTTGCTATGTCCTCACCTAATATGTTGGGTACTTTTTAAAAAACAATGTTTCAAGAGAGAATTAATGTTTGCTTTCTAGGTGTTCCACAAGGCTGTCAATTACATATAGAAGACATGATCTAATAAATGCAGTCAAAGAATATGAATGATGAATGGAGCCTTATTGTACAAGGCGTGAAAAATAATAAAACTGCTTGAATCTTTAGTTCCCAGAATCAGTCACATTATTTTTCTAGCACATTATTTATTTTAGACCCTGAATAGGGCCCAGTACACACCGGGTACTCAATGGATATCTGTTGAATGAATAAATGAACTTCACGGTTTCTCGATTAGGATACAGGAAATAAGAAGAGAGATTTATTGCCTCTACTTTGCACTCTGGGGATCTAATATAGGGTACCTCATTTATAAAACCAGTAATATAAGTTATATTCCTTCAGTTCTCTTTGAGATATCTAGACCTCTTCTGCTTAAAACCTTAAACTTCTGTTATAGAATGTTCAATTTCTAGGAATGAAGATTTTAGTTATTAAAGCCACTGGAGAATACTCTGGGAGTATTTTTTATTTATAAAAATATGGTAACTAAATTGACACTGATTTTAAGACCACTTGAAAAATATAATATTTCCTCTACTACAATAAATATAAAATGAAAGAAAAAATATTTTCTTTTCAGTTACTATTTTGTCTTATAAAATAGAACTTGCCATCAAATTACTGAGAGCCACTCTGGTTCCTAGACAGATACCCACATTGGATTATACTTATTTTTCCTTTGTTTTTAAAAAGGCATTTTACCCTGAGCTGGAAACATTCAAATAACTCACCTCTTACAATCTCTGGTCTTCCTAGCCACTACAAGAAAAAAAATATGCCAAAGATGAAGTATTTAGTGAGCTTGACCTAATCTTCCATTCTAAATTTTGGGTTGTTCATTGCTAAATAAAATCAGCCAGCTATAGCAGAAATACCAATCAATAACATTTGGTTCTTGGGGAAAACATCCTTTACTTTAAAACAAATAAGCATAATTGTTGCAAGTAACTGGCATGCTTCCTGCTAAATAATAGCTTTGAAAGAAAAAAAAAATTAGGGCATCTAGGTAGTGCATGGAATAACTGAATTGAATAATTGAATAATGATTGAATAACAGCAACAACAAAAAATTCATCATAGTTCCAAGTATATAGCTCACGAAGACCCTCTGAGAGTAATTCCTACAGTAATAATGGAAGCAGAGGGATGAAAAAGAATAGAGAGACTGCAATCACTAACAGTAGCATTGATGAGATTATCGATCTGCAGAAATATGGGTACGGCTACTGTTTGAAATAAAACAAGTTTAATTAGAGAAGGATAAGAAAATATATGGAGACTTGGAGAAAAGTTGATTGGGCTTCTAAACATTTTCTGGGGTTTTAGTATCAGATGGAATGAATTCTATAAATAATTTCATACACTGGTCTTCTTTTCCTTGCTACAGGAATATCATTAACATCATATTCACAACTAGAACTCATAATTAGGGTCATTTCAGGGATCACAAATTGAGTGGAGTGAGAACCTTTCAGCAAGACCTTTCATTAGAAAACTCAGTAAAAGCTGGAGACAACCACCAAGTAGAAAAGAAGTTAAAGCAGATGTAGGTAAAGAGAAAAAGACCAGACTGACCTGGAATTGACTGGGTAGCGATCAGTGAAAGAGGAAAAGTTTCCAAGGGTGGGAGGGAAGACACTGAGTCAGACAGTTCCGTGGATAGGCCTGCAGGTAGCACTATCAAGTCAGGCCAGCTTACCTGCTGTCTGGCAGTTTCCAGGAGGCAGGCGGTAGGATTTAAAGGTACTGTGAAAGTAATCATTCATGCAATGTATATTACATTAGAAAGGTGACTCTGGCTAACTCAGGAAATTTGTTGTTCTTCAATCATTCTTCAATCAAGTCTGACTCTTCATGAGTCCACTTAGGGTTTTCTTGGCAAAGATCCTGAAGTGGTTTGCCATTTCCTTCTCCAGTTTATTCTAAGGATAAGGAACTGAAGCAAACAGAGTTAAGTGACTTGCCCTGGATAACACAGCTAGTAAGTGTCTGAAACCAGATTGGAACCTAGAAAGATGAGTGTTCCTAACTCCAGATCTGGCACTCTATTCACTATGCTAACTAAACTGCCCTTGAATTCAGGGAATATCCATATTATATAAACTGCAGGTAATTTTACTTATTATTTGTTTAATATTAATACCATTATATAATACATAGTAATTATATAAATGTTCTATCATTTATAATATAGATTTTATAATTATATTATTTACTAGTAATATATTTAATATAAATAATATTTAATAATAACATTATTTAATAATAATAGAAGCCATAAATTGTGTTTATTACAACTACCTCTTCAAAAGGTTAATAACCTCACCGAGATGAGGCAGAGTAGACATTGGCATAAATGATAACCCACTTGTGTCTTCTTATCCTATAACTCTCATTCATGTCTTCCATCAGTCCGCTACAGAGGATCTAGCCTACATGCTAGAGAGTTTTCTGTAAGTTTTTTAACCATAGTTCATAAAAACAGAAAATCAAAACATGAAGTTTTTAAAAGCCAAAGTTATGATGACATTTTTAAAAGGGTAAATAAGGGAAACACAAGTAATTTGTGAAGAAGCACCCTAAAACCAGTATTTAAAGTGAAGCAAAATGAAGAAAAACAACAGAAATAAAATCTGTGCTAAAAGCTTTACAACTATTTAACTTCGGTTAATCAGTTAGTTCATATGGGGACGTAAGCATGTTTTTAGGTGATTTTACAAAGACATTCCAGCATGTAATCCAGTTCAGTCACTGCACAGAATTTCCTCTATCTGAAAAGTCTTCTCCAACAACTGATTACCTCCTAGCCTACTGGCCAGTCAAATGCTGAATTAATTTCAATTCTAGAAATGACACAGAGGTGATTTTTCTGCTTCTGTAACATAAATTCTCAGTGCTGCAGATGATGACATATTCTAAATGAATTATTACCATCAATAATAATATGATGTTGAAGAAAGTAACATAAGTTCAACAGAACCAAAGTGATTAGCATAGTGTCTGGGACATAATGGGCACTTAAGTCTTTCCTTCCTTCCTCTGCTTCTGTTCTTAAATGTGATTATCAGACTCATTGTGCCTTTCCTCATAAAAGATATGTAGAAAGTAGACCTTGCTGAAAAGCATTTTGCATTGAAACTAGTATTCTCTTAATATTTTGATTCTTGGGAATGAATACTTAAGCCACACCTTCTCAAAATCTATCAGCAAATTCAGCTAAGTCCCAATTACTTCAACTGGCTAAGTCAAATACGAAAAGCTTTTTACTTTACCTTAACAGCAGCCTGTTGCCAATGATATAGAATAAAGTTGATGAGGTATTAATTCAGTGTTCTAATGTGTTAACTCAGTCTGTGACAATCACATCTTTCCTATGCTAATTGTTATATTAGCTTAACCATCAAGACTTAGTCAATTCACTTTCTTTTCTATTATTAAAATGTGACACATAAGTAATTTTCATTGAGAAGAAATAGATGAATAAATATATTTTGCTTTGGACAGCCAATGATATCCTGATGGATCCTGAGCTAAACATAAATAATTTCTGCCACAGGATCATAAAATTATATGGGTTCATGTTAAAAAAAAGTTGTTCATAGCTATTAAAATTATACTTAAAGGTATAAAATAGACTAGAAAATTAATTTGCCTCTAAATAAACTACAGATTTAGCACAGGTTGGGATCAAAAGCTAATGTTTCTAATCTGATTTTATTAGGACAGATAGGAAATCTGCAGTAAGTCTTTTTTGTTTATCCCTGAATGACTTAAGAGTTTCTTTAATCATTTATCATGGCCTTCTACAATGAATAAGGACTTTTTATATTTCAATACATTTAAATAAAAATGCCTATTATATTTAAACTTAAATATAACCCCTATTTTCATTATATATATATATATATATATTTTTTTTTTTNATCCTGATGGATCCTGAGCTAAACATAAATAATTTCTGCCACAGGATCATAAAATTATATGGGTTCATGTTAAAAAAAAGTTGTTCATAGCTATTAAAATTATACTTAAAGGTATAAAATAGACTAGAAAATTAATTTGCCTCTAAATAAACTACAGATTTAGCACAGGTTGGGATCAAAAGCTAATGTTTCTAATCTGATTTTATTAGGACAGATAGGAAATCTGCAGTAAGTCTTTTTTGTTTATCCCTGAATGACTTAAGAGTTTCTTTAATCATTTATCATGGCCTTCTACAATGAATAAGGACTTTTTATATTTCAATACATTTAAATAAAAATGCCTATTATATTTAAACTTAAATATAACCCCTATTTTCATTATATATATATATATATATTTTTTTTTTTTTTAACCCTTAACTTCTGTGTATTGGCTCCTTGGTGGAAGAGTGGTAAGGGTGGGCAATGGGGGTTAAGTGACTTGCCCAGGGTCACACAGCTGGGAAGTGTCTGAGGACGGATTCAAACCTAGGACCTCCCTGACTCTCAATCCACTGAGCTTCCCAGCTGCCCCACTATTTTCATAATATTAAACAGAAAATGAGGATAAATAATCTGTAACACATCTAGCATATATAAAACTGAAAGAAATTCCAGAACAGATTAAGTGCAAAGTAAGGGAGAATTGTGCAGTGGCTAGTGTGTCAGATGTGGAATCAGGAAGATTTGAATTTAAATGCTGTCTCAGATAAGTCTCTCAAACTCTCCCTGCCTAGTATTCTCTTAATATCGGTAAAAAAAAAAAAAAAAAAAAAAAAAAGTGGTATTTGCAGCACTTCACTCAAAAGGGATGTTGTGAGAGGCAAATAAAATGTATATGAACCATCTTACAAGTTTTAAAGCACTGTATAAACCTCTGTGTTATTATTTTTGTTGTTACTATCATTATTATTATAACTGATGACAAAGAAATTCTATTGCTAATCTTAAATTCCAGGGTACTTCTACCACTGTGGATAAAAGTCATCTAGTATAAATGAAAAACTATGGAGAGTAAACAATTTACCACAAAAAAAATCTCTTCCCAAATTGAGAGCTTTCAGTATGCTACAGATTCCACTGATGTGTAAAACAGAAATGCTACTTCTCTTGCAGGGGTGGGGAAATGTCTCAAAAAGGTCAGAACTATGCTTATATCTTGGCAAGTAGAGAACTGACTACTAACCATAAGTAAATCTGCTTTCTTATGATATGGGAAAATTTATTAATGAGAGTATTTTAAATAAGTATCAGACAAGCCTTTTAAAATTGTTAGTAAACATACAGAAGCCACTGGTGTCCGATGGGATGGTGAGCTAGGGAGTGTCCCCAGCTGGCCAGAGATCAACCAGTTTGAGTACTGCCAAAATTTGTTCCTGAGGGATGAAACCTTGTGAAATGTAGTCTGGGGGCGCTGGCTGGAATCAGGGAAGTCATCTGGAAATCCCTTGAGTGGATGCTGGGAAATTCAGTCTAAAAGCAGAAGTCAGAATTACCCAGAGGTGAAGGTAGGGTTCTTAGGCAGAACTGGCCAGAGAAAGCAATAGGCTTGAGGTGGTTTCTAGTTGAGTGATGTCTTCACTAGGGAAAACTAAAGAAAGGAAAATGGTAGACTGAGAATATTCCCCCAAAGTAAAGAGGACATCATACCATGGAGGTAAGATATTAATGATATTTGAGATGCACAGAAAACAGAATGAAGTGAGTTGACTAGTTCAACAAGCATTTTATTCATTGCTGCAGCATTTGGGGGATACTCAAATGATGACTAAATCCCACCTCACCTGGTAGAAGCATTAGCAGTGAATGGTCAAGTTTTTATACCCTCCTTCCTGGAAGGCCTTCTCAACCTTTGGAGCTGGATCTTGTGGGAGTATTGTTGGTGAAACACCTGGACTAGTGTCAGAATGTGGAGGTGGCTGGGAGGTAGGTCCCCAAGCCTGGTCTTCTAACATATTACCTTGTCAGACAACCAGGTCTTGAAGGCAACATTTGCTGTAGCTGAAAACTTAGGATTTCCATACCACAGATTTCTTTTGGCCTTCAAAAAAACTGGGAAAACATAAGGGGGTGGGGGAAGAGGATAATGGGTGAAACTTGGAGCTAGGTAGGTCTTGTAGAACAGCAATAAATAAAATGCAAGATGGATTCAGAGTGGATCTCAGATCAGAAGTCTGCAAGACCTGCATGATGGCTAAAGGACTGGTCCTCCAGTTTTCTGGAGCAGGTGGAACAGAAAGGTTCCTGCTAGACAGCCAAACTGTCCTTTTACCTGGAAAGGTTCCCTCAAGGCACAGTGACAAGGCAGCCAACTATTTATAGGTCACTTTGAGAGTTTCCAGAGTGGTCTGCAATTCAGTCTGGATCATTTCAAATTTTCCTTCATAACCATCCACAAACTAAGATCAGAGCACACATGATGGAGGCTAAGGAAAACAAAAACAATGACCAGGGTTTTCCAAGAAAGGCTAATTACTGATGAAGAGAAGAATGGTATTATGATAACAAAACTAAATGGTGGGGATGATGGTGGTCAAATCATGACAGGAAGTTACTGCTTATATACTGATCTAAGGAGCAGCTGATATGTTCTATTCACCCAAAGGATGATGGATTGTAGGAAACAGACAGAAGCAGATCTTGTCTTGGAGACACCCAGTCTTCAGTGACGGATGAGATGAGAGGGCAGTTTATGAAGAAGAAATATGTATCCTTGAAACATATCCAGAAAGCTTCAGGGGAAACATTTGTTTGCATATTGACCCCTACCAGATGGAGACCTAAGTCTATAATAGAGGCAAGTCAGTGACAAAATTCAGAAACACTGAGGACCAGAACTGTTTCAAGACAGACTCGATTGGAGTAGAACTGCTGGTTTCCCCATTGGGTCCTTTGCCAACACTTTTTTTTTTTTAAGGTACATAGATGACAGCCAAATTCAGAGTAGACCTATATCATCAAAAGTCCTAGGCACCCAGGTACAGGATATGTTCAGGATCCAGCTACTCTGATTGAGAACTTAACCATGTCCCCAGAAAGCACATACATGGGGTCACTCATTCTCAAAAGGTCATCTCAGATGGATTGTCCAGTACAGTGGCTGAATCACTTTGGCCCAGGTACAGTTAACAGGACAGGGCCATAGAGTGGTTTTGAAGCTGTGGTTAGATGTCCTAGATGATGTAGTCAAAGCTGGAGCAGAGTCACATTCTCTGGAGGAGGGCTTACAAGATTCTCCTCCCTATGCCCTCCAAAAACTACTGTTATCCAGAAAAAGGTATAGACTGGCCAGTTCTGATTATTCTGGGACTTATTTGGTCTTTAGTTGATTGGTCAAATAGGCTGAAAAGCAAAGTCTACTAAAACTGGGGATGCTTCTGTTTCTGGGCTGACTATAATTATTCAATGGCATCAGAGTTTATGAAAATTGAATGTCAATCCCCTATTAAGTTGATATTCACCACTCCTAAAAGTCTAGCAGCCACTCTGGAGTAGATGGTACAGGAGTTATATCTGGCCTGATGTCTTCTAGGAGTATTCTGTGTAGGACTATAGGACAGGCACTCAAAGGTTAACCTGACGGAGTGCTTAGTCGTGGGTGATTATGTCAGGGACCCCAGTGCTACCTCCACACAAGAGTTAGCCACAGTGATTGAGGATTGGAGAACAACAGGGTACAGAGATGAGCTTGCCTCAAGGCTCTTGAAAGTCTGTCCTAATACATTCAGTCATTATAATGACTTGGGAATTTTCAATAGTCAGTGGTGAGAGCATCCCATAAACCACTAATTAAAATCCTTCATGTTATTAGTAGCTTCCTATGTTAGTACATCCACCCTCTAGTGAGTCTTTTTAATACTGTTCTGACTTTATCAAATATCCAGAAAATTCTAACGACTTGTTTATTAGTATATTTTAAAAAAACAACCTTTTTACCTTCCATCTTAGAATATGAGGACTAAGCAATTAGGGGTTAAAGTGACTTGTTTGGGGTCACACAGCTAAGAAGTGTCTGAGGCCAGATTTGAACCAAGGACTTCCCCTCTCTAGGCCTGGTCTCTCAATCCACTGAGCCACCTAACTGTCACTGAATTAGGACATTTTAAACTTCATGGAGATGGTAGTGGTGATGGTATCTTGGGACTACATGGACTACTTGGGTATGGCAATTAGGAACCTCGAGTGGCCTAAGATACCATGTAGTTACATTACCACTTACGATTGTTTGCATGCACAAGCATGTAACTACATTATCACTTTAGGATCCAATTAGATTTTAGAAGATGGAGTTGACAATATATTGAAGTATAGCTGGAACATTAGATAAGCTGAAGGGCTTGACTATGTTCCTATTGTAAAAGTGAAATTTGAGAAATGCCATCTAAAAGTATATATATTTTCTATGGACACGTGGGAACTATCAAACTACATTTCCCATGGTCCAACGGGTTTCCGGTTCTGGTTCTTTGGGCATGGGGACATCTGCGTCACCACGCAGAGAACAGTTTAAAATGAGAGGAAATCCAAAAGTAAGGTCTTTCTCTTCTTCCTTTTAGCTCTTTAGCTACGCTTTTTAGCTACTGGGCACAGGAGGAGGTAACAATAATGGCTAGGCGGCAGTTTTGAATTCTTACAAGCGCGTGGTCTAATGATTTATCTATCAGCATGGCTTTAATTAAAATACTAATTTCTATAATTATAGCAGCCTTTATCATTTTTTATCTTAATACTACTTCACATACAGAGTTTGGAAAAGTTTTTCCATTCATCCTTCTTGCCAACATAGATCTCCAACTTGAAAAATTATCAAAGAGGTTCATTACAACTGGTCCAGAAAGACAAAGATGAAAATTAGAGATTCAATAATTGGTATGCAACAAGACCTTGTTCTTATTCATTCAGCATTGGTATTCTAGTGTGGAAAATGTGCAGGTTTATGTATTTGTTTTCCAGAAACTCAGAAGACCTAGATCTTGAGTTCTAATGTGAAAGAGAAGCTGCCTACAGAAACCAAGATTAATGCAAGGCAACATCGGGAGAAAGTGATTCTATAACATTAAAACATTTCCCTATTTAAACAAAATTTCCTGGGGAGGGCTGAAAGGATAATGTAGATGATGGTAGCTTACACTGGGGTAATAAAGCACTAATGGAGGCAGTAAGAGTTGAATAAGACTTACCTAGAACTTCAAGAAATGTGGATATCATACAAGGAAAACCCTCAGGATCCTGAGCACTGTTGGGGACAAGAGATTTGGTGACTTCAGAAATAATGACTTCTTGATCTATGAGGGAAAGTTTTGTATATTATTGGACCTATCTAGAGAGAGCGTCTGCCTATGGTTTCCATGATCATGAAAACATGGCCATATTTTCTGGTAGCTTTTGAGCTCATGAGGCTCTGCGCCCTGAGTTTCTGATAGCCACAAAGCCCCAGATAGGAAAGACTAATCCACCAGCTAGATTCCTCCAGATAGAGACTGGTAGGAGGTCCAAAGAAGGCTTCTGAAGAACCTGGCCATTTCTTGTTTTCATTCTTTGGGTTCTTAATGGGGCTATCTGTGGAACAAGCTGTAGTACAAAGAGAATTTTTGCCAAGATAAAGTTTTACCTGTAAGTATTTTTCAGGGTCCAAAGGTGGGATTACTGTCTCGCTCTAGATTCTGGAGTAAACAGTAGGGTCCACCCACATAGGTAGGTTCAATCTTCATAGAGTATTTTAGAAGACTACACAGATGGCCTTTGATCTTCATGCACCACTTCAAAAGGGCAGGGAGGGTGATTAAGTTTTGACTAGGGTCATATTAAATAGGGTCAGCAAGGCCCTCTGGGAATTGTTCAAAAAGCACAGCTTCATTCCTTCTTAGGTTGACTGAAGATTCATAAATAATCAGCATATATCATATCCAACCCTTGGCTCTGCTGAGACTGCCAATTGCCTTAGGTGGGCATCTTCCTCATAGAAGGGGTTGTCACATATTCATTGAACCTCCTAGATTGAAGCCTTCAAGATGTCCCAGCAATAAATGATAAGTTTAAAGAGAACATGACATGCAATTAGTATGGTCTAAGTGGCATGACAAAATTAACCCTACCTTGGTCCAGGTAATAGAGAATGAAACTTCAGAAAGCTCTAGCAAGTCTTTGTTGTGCTCTACAAATTTTTGCATGAGTTGATGGGCCAGGTTTTGGAAGACTTTCTTGAAGTGCTCTGACAGCCATGTATTTTTCTTCTTGAAGCTTGCCAACAGCACTGTTGGCTTGCATTCTCTGCTTGTAGTTGGCACAAATTAACCTGCAATGTGTGATTCCTCTGCTGGAATAGATCTACTTCATTCAATCTTGAAAGCTATGAAGTTAGCAGCTGAATCCTCTATGCTTCTTTGGGAAAGGAAGCAAAATAAAATGCTTTGATTGTGGTCAAGGAAGTATCCTCAAGTGGCCAGAATACAATCAGCATGAGTTTAATAAGATTCCTCCTGGGGTAAGAGAATTCTGGAAATGTAGCCTGTGGAAGTTAGCCAAAAGCACAATAATGGAGGCCAATGGGAAATCCATCAAGAGACATCCTAGAAGACATAGCCTGGAGGTAGAAGTTGGAGTCTCATCCAGATGAGAACAAAGACCTAAAGCATATCTGATTTGTCAGGGAAATCAGGAATTTGCCAGAAAGAGATCAGTAACAGAATTTGCAGGAATAAATTAGAGAGAAAAAGAAGTCCTAAGAAAAAAAGAAATCTAAACAAATATTGAGGAATTCAAGGTGCAGGGCTGGGGCAAGAACAGAAGATGAAATGCAGAGCAAGTAGAGTGAAGGTACTAGTTTTCAAAAGAATTTGTTTTGACTTTTGCTGAGACATCTGGTTACAACTTTTAGTCTAATGCTGATTCTAACTCTTCAGAGGCAAGCAAAAGAAGTTAGGTCAAGAAGCTCTTCTTGCATTATGAACCAAATTTCTTTTCCAAAAGTGTGGAGAATTCAATATCAACAAAATCTGAGCTCCTATAATGGGCAAGAGGGCCACGTTATTAAGATTAAAATATCAGTTGACAGTTAACTGTAGTGCTCTTCAAAACATGCCATGTAGAAAGGACTTTATTCTAGAAAATTAAAAAAAAAAAGCTTTACTTAATTTTATCCACATACCTTAATCTTGCTACTAAAATGACAAGTGTGTGGTCTATATACAATATCATATCCTGAACACTCATGAAATTGTGGTTAATATTTCAGAGTATGCTCTTTTTAAAAGCCAAAACAAAGGAAAATCTTCACAAAATTACAAGCTCTTTTCTGTCTTTTATCTTGGAAAGTCTACATATTCTCCCAAGAACTATTAATAAAAATAAAATTAGTTTGCTATGCTTGAAATTTTAAATTTTGTAGTTAAGATCACCATATCCACCTTGGTTAATCTAGTAGCGAATTTCTATAAACCTATCCATTCATTTGCACAGTATAACATTCATCCTGAGAACTGGCCTCTGAAAATGCCTCAACAATTTCATATCTGCAGATGTTCAAACTGCTTCCTGCCATTTTTTTTTTTTTATTAAAAACCCTTACCTCGTCTTGGAGTCAGTTCTGTGTATTGGCATCAAGGCAAAAGAGTGGTAAAAGTAGGCAATGGGAGTTAAGTGACTTGCCCAGGGTCACACAGCTAGGAAGTGTCTGAGGCCACATTTGAACCTAGGACCTCCCATCTCTAGGCCTGACTCTCAATCTACTGAGCTACCCAGCTGCCCCCTTTCCTGTCATTTCTAATTCAGCTTTGTCTAGGGCACAGATATGCCTTGTCCATGGTCCCACAAAGTCAAAATGTGTCAGAGTTGGGATTTGAATCCAGGTTCAAATAAAAAAGCTGACTCCAAAGCCAACTCTCTTCACTATTTCCTATTACCTCTTTACTATGTCATGGTGCTTCTCAGGAACAAAAACAGAAAGTAATTGTTATGGGTGGGAAATTCAAGCTTGTTTCAATTTTGCATCAAATAAGACTAAGTAGAACTTAGACTTTAAGAAATCTAGTTTGGCTACTTTTATTTTTAGGTTATCAGATATGTTTGAGATAGTTGCAGGTAAGTAACCTCTGAAGTGTCATTGTACATGTTTATATATTATGGTCTAGCTGTGAATCTCATCACAAATGCAACTTTCCCTTACCAATCTGCAAATGGTCCAAGCTGACCAATGAAGATATGTAGAAAAATCCAAATTCTGCTACGGACAGGTCAGATATTAAATGGGTACAGGTATTCTAACTGGCTCTCAGCATCTGAACCCTAAGTTCTCCAGTTATTTATACTCGTCCTTCAAAATTGGTGTTGCTACCAAATGTAGTAGAAATTCAAATACGTGACTAAAATGATGACTGTACTTCCCACTCTATGACATGTGAATACTGTCGGCATCCTTACCTATTCTGCTACATGGGATGCACAATACTTACCTTTGACCAGAAAGAATGCCATCTCTGAGAATTACATTGAATGTGGTCCTATCTCTTATGTCACAGCATTGCATAGCTATGTTGCATTACTTTGAGTTGACAAAAGAGCTGAAAGTGACCCTAGAGGTCACTGAGTACAAACTCCTTTTATAAACAGGAAATAGTAGCCTAGAGAGGTTGTGACTTGCCCAAGGTCACAGAGGTAAATGGCAGTCAGGACTCTAATCCAGTAGTACTTAAAGTATGTCCTTACAGCTCTCCTGCTGGTTCTGCTTACAATTGTCTAATTGACATCATCTGTTTTGTAATTCTGATACTGTTATCTGCGGGGCAAAAGGATCCCGCCCAGCACTGCTATATGACTTCATGCTGTCAGGCAGGTGGTGCTGATGGCAATCCTGTTACACCAAAGAGGGCTGCTGGCCTCGAGAAATTAAGAAGCAGAAGGTGATGTCTGAGGCAAGTCAAGGTCTCTTAACTAGAACACTGAGCTAATGCTATTACTCAGTAGACGCTGAGCTGTGTTTTGTGTAAGGTGGTATTTATACCATATTGTGGAACTTCCAAATGATGTGCTCATTGGTTTTTTTCTTTTAAACCCTTATCTTCTTAGTATCAATCCTAAGAAAGAATAGAGGGTAAAGGCTATGCAATGGGGGTTAAGTGACTTGCCCATGGTCACATAACTAAAAAAGTATCCGAGGCCAGATTTGAATCCAGGTCCTCCTGGCTCCAGGCCTTGCATTCTAATCCACTGTGCTCTCTGGCTACCCCTGCTCACTGATTTTTAACTTTTTTTTTTTAAACCCATACCTCCTGTCATAGAATCAATATTGAACCCAGGACCTCTGATCTCTAGGCTTGACTCTCAATATACCAAGCCATCTGGCTGCCTCCCATTTGAAAAAATTTTTACTTGGATTTTTTTTTTAAACTCTTACCTTCTGTCTTGGTATTGACTCCAAGGCAGAAGAGTAGGTAAGGGCTAGGCAATGGGGGTCAAGTGACTTGCCCAGGTTCACATAACTAGGAAGTGTCTGAGGCCAAATTTGAACCTTAGGACCTCCTGTCTCTAGGCCTGACTCTCAATCCACTGAGCCACCCAGCTGCCCCAACTTGGAATTTTTAAAATGGGATTTTTAACATATTTATCTCTTTGAATAGCAATAGTTATACTAAACAGCATGTAAGTCAGGTAGACAAACTTAGTGGCAGTTTTCAGCTCTGAAATGCTGGTTAAAATTTGGCCTGCAAGGGGCAGCTGGGTAGCTCAGTGGAGTGAGAGTCAGGCCTAGAGACAGGAGGTCCTAGGTTCAAACTCGGCCTCAGCCACTTCCCAGCTGTGTGACCCTGGGCAAGTCACTTGACCCCCATTGCCCACCCTTACCACTCTTCCACCTATGAGACAATACACCGAAGTTAAGGGTCTAAAAAAAAAAAAAAATTTGGCCTGCAAGAAGGGTTTTCATGACCTCAATGTCATTCCCATAATACAACTGAAACTGTTCTGTCCAAAATTATCAGTCATCTCTTAATTGCCAAATCTAAGTCTCTCGATCTAATCATTCTTGACCTCTTTAGCCTTAGACACTGTCAATCACCTTCTTGATTCTCTTTTTTCTAGGTTTTTGGGATGCTACTCTCTGACTTTCCTCCCTGTGTGAGAATTCATCCAGGTAACACTCACTACCTGTTGGGTGACCCCAAGCTTTGTCCTAGACTCTCTTTTCTCCCTCTCTACTAACTCCCTTAGCTTCTGTGAGTTCAATTATCTTCTCTATTAAAATAATTCTCAGATCTCTTGATCTAGCCCAGTAGTTCCCAAACTTTTTTGGCCTACCACCCCCTTTCCAGAAAAAATATTACTTAGTGCCCCCTAGAAATTAATTTTTTTAAATTTTAATAGCAATTAATAGGAAAGATATATGTATTAATGTTTCTACCTTTTTCGTAAAATACAGTAAAGAAAGGTATAAATTAAGAAACATTGAACTTTGAAATTATGAAACTATTTATTGAACTCAGAATAGAATGTAAAAAAAAGTTAAAACATTCGAAATCATCTTAATGAGAAGGATGAACCTGGTGTGCTGCTACTAATTTAGTAATCCTTGGCTCTATTTTCATCAGCAGTAATCTTAAATCACTGTGATTGACTATTTTCAATTGGTTTCTTTTTTTGTTGTTGTTAATAAATTGGTTACCGTACTGAATCCACATTCCACTAAATATGATGAAGGAAATGCAATTAAGAACTTCTGAATTACAGCCCATATTTCAGGAAAGCCGTAGGGATCTCCTTTTGCAGCCAGAATTGTTGGTATGCACCAAATGCACCTGTCCATCACTGCTCCCCTAGATCACCGCAGCAGCCACAAGGGGGCGGTGATGTCCACTTTGGGAATCACTGGTCTAGTCCCACCCTCTCCTAACCCTCCAGATGTGTATCTTTAAATGCCATTGGACATCTTGAATTGTATAACTTGTAGCTATCTTGAATTCAACATGTCCAAAATGATAAATAATAGCAGCTGACACTTATGTAACACTATGTGCCAGGCACTACAATAAGCACATTACAATTATCAATTATCATCTCATTTGATCCTTACAACCACCCTGGGAGGTAGGTGCTATTATTATCACCATTTTACAAATGAGGATATTGAGGCAGAGGATGTTAAATGACTTACCCAAGGTCACACTGCCAGTGTCTGAGGTTAGACTTGAATTCAGGTCTTCCTGAGCACTAGACAATTCCAAGCTAGTTTATAGACTAATGTTTATCTGTAAGTTCTTTCAAAGAGTTGCAAACCTCACATCAGCATCATTAAATGTTACCTTCTCACTTCCAAATTTTCCTGTCAACCTTTTAGTTGTTGGGTTTTCAGCCTTGGTGTTTTGCTCAGTATCTGACTCCAAATATTGAAGTTAGTTTTCACATCTTGACATTTCTGCCACCACAATGTCTTCTGCATCCATGTCAGCGTCTCTATTCCCAAGCCCACCACAATGACCAGTTACCCAATATGGAAAAACTTCCTAAATGATTTCCCTGCCTTGTTTCTTTCCACTCCAAGTGATTTTCCTCAAGTGCAAGTCTGACCAGGTTATTTCTCAATAAGCTTCAGTATCTCCTTAATAATTCTAGGATCAAACAAAAATTGCTTAGTTTAGTTTTTAAAGCACTTTACAACCTAGTTCTAAACTATTTTTCCAAACTCAACACACGCTGTTCCTCTTCAAACAAGATCTCTGATCCAATCAACCTGGGGCCTATTTACTGTTCTCCAAGCACAAGCTCCAGTATCTTTGGATAGTCTGTTGTGGTCCATGACTGGAATGCTCTTGCCCCTCATCTCCACACTTCTGAAAATTCTGTTTCCTTCTTTTTTGTTAATCACCACCTTCAACATGAAGCCATCTCTGACACCCCGGAGCTGATAATTTCCCACCCCACCCCTTTAAACATTTTTTACTTATTTGGAGTATCTCTGTAAACTGTCATCCCTTCCCTACAACCTCATGGAATATAAGTTCTTTGAACGTGGACAGTTTCTTGCCTTTTTATCTTTCTAAGTGTTTCTTTGTCCTGCCTCAGAGACCAACCAGTTGGGTACACCTGGACAAGTTACTTTAACCTTTGGATTAAAGTTCCCCCATCTGCAAAATGGGACTACCTACTTCATAGGGTTGTTAGGAGAACCATGTAAAGCTCAATGTAAACCTTAAAGCACTATATAAATGCAATTATTATAATTATTCTTGTACCCCTAGAGATACTAGTACAGTGCCACAATTTCGTTGTTTAGTTGTGTCCAACTCTTTGCTGACCTCATTTGGGTTTTCTTGGCAAAGATAGTGGAGTGATTTGCCATTTTCTTCTCCAGCTCATTTTACAGATGAGGAAACCAAGGCAAACAGGGTTAAGTGACTTGCCTAGGGTGGTATAGTTAAGTGTCTGAGCCCAAATTTGGACTCATGTCTTCCTAACTCCAGGCCCTGTGACATTCTGCTATCTATCTACTCTGCCACTTGGCTGTCCACTTGACACACAGCAGATGCTTAATAAGTGCTTGGTTAAAAAATAAAAAAAGGCAGCTAGTGGATATGGATAGAACTCCAGGCCTGGAGATGGGAGGTCCTGGGTTCAGATTTGACCTCATACCCTTCCTCGCTATGTGATCCTGGGCAAGTTCCTTAACTCCAACTGCCTAGCTTTTACTGTTCTTCTGCCTCAGAACCTATCAATTCCAAGACATTGTCATCCATGTGAGTTGAGAGAAGGGGTGGGTCAAGAGAGATAGAGGGAGACAAGGCAAGATTTGGCAAATGGAATGAATATCTCAGTTAAGGGGCTAAGTAGTCAAGAATAATGATGAGGCTATGAATCTGGGAGACTGAAAGGATAAGTGGTGCCCTCAGTGGAAAGAGAGGAGTTGAGAAGTAGGGTGGGTTTGAGGATGTTGATGGAGAGGAAGATTATGAGCTTTGTTTTGAGTATGTAGAGTGTGAGATGTCCAGGCAACATCTAGCTTATTATGTTCAATAAGCAGCTGGTGATGTGAAAGGAGCTCAGGAGAGCAGGGCTGGATATAGACATGCAAGTTGTCTGCAAAGATGTAATAATCGACCCTAGGAAAGGTGATGAGGCCACCGAATGAAGGAGAAAAGAGACAAGAGGGCACAGGATAGGGTCTTGGGGTGCATACACTGAGTGAGAATGATGGAGGGGAAGGTAGGTAAGGAAGACTGAGGAGCAGATAGACATCAAACAAATAAACCAAGAGAGTAGTGTCATGAAAATCCAGAGAAGAAAGGGTCCAAGAGGGAACTAGCTAGAGATCATTAACATCAATTGTTTCAGATTTCAAGAAGAATAAGGATTGATTGAAGAACATGAGATTTAGTTATTAAGAAATCACACTCATGATGAAACAGAGCACCTACCTCCTGAAAACAAGTGAGATGATTTCTTTGGACATGGTCAATATAGTAATTTGTTTTGTTTGACCATACAGATTAAAAAAACAAAAACTCTTCCTTCCACCTTGGATTCAATATTGTGTATTGGTTCCAATGCAGAGCAGTAAGGGTTAAGTGACTTGCACAGGGTCACATAGCTAGGAAGTACCGGAGGCCACATTTGAACCCAGGACCTCTCATCTCTGGCCTGGCTCAATCTACTGAGTCACCTAGCTGCCCCCATTGAGCAAACATGTTTGCAACAGGTATTTTGTTTTTCTTGCTCTGTCAGATAGAAGTAGTAGAGAGGAGAAGCGAGAGGTTTGAAGTAAAATTTAATGGGGAAAAAAAGATTGTTTCTGAAAGTTTTGTTGTCATAATGAAAGGTATATATAAGAGAAGTCCAAATATTAAACACTTTGTAATTCAGGATTTGTTCCTAGTAACCAAAATAGAGCTTAAGGCTGTGTTGAGTGCATACAATCAGAAGAATCTTTAGGCATAAAGCAGGCAAGTCAACAATATGCTATCATCTACCAACTTGGGCATCTTTCCTTCCATCCAGGACTAATGAAATTATTATTCCACTAATTCTCTAATGTTCAAAATGCTCTCAGTTCTTTTCATTATATCAGCAGAATTTTAAAAATAGAACTTCTAGTAGATTTCTCAACTAACTGTGAATTGTTTCTCATTAGAGAGAGGGTTATAACCTATCAATCTTTCTTAATATAGGAATATTATGAAGTTTCTCCCCCAAATTCTCAATTCCCAGAATAAAACAAAATTCACGATTCAAATCTGTGCTTCAACCAATCAATGCAAAATGACCAGACCAAATCTCACATTTGACTGAAATTAATTTTGTCCTGTATAAAATGCATTTCTACTGACATCACACAATATGTGGCCCCCTAAAAATTTTAGGCATTCTGTTTGTTAAAGCCAGTAAATACTTATTAAGCGATGTGCAAGGCAGTTGCAGTAAGTACTGGGGATACAAAATCTTTAAACTGTCCCTTTTTCTTTATCTCCACTATCATATATGATTATATTCAAGCTAGTTTTCCTCAATTGTAAAAATGGCAAGGTGGGATGGGTTAGGTGATTTCTCTACTTTTCTAGCCCTAAAATGCTATGATTCTATCATATCTATCAATTTCCTAGATTAGAACAATCTTAATCAATTTATAATGTTAATGCTTTCCCCTCTTGAATATTGCTTCACCATAAACCTCTCTTAGGCACACAATTAGACATCTACTCAAACTAGTAGTAGGAAATAGATAACAAACATTTATTAAGCACCTACTATGTAAAAAATTAAAAAAAATAAATTGAACTTTAAGGAAGTGAAACAAAATTCAATGAGTTTAGATCACTTACTTTTTTCCCAGTGTTATTACCATGATAAAATTAATGGAATCATGTAACTGTTACCTAATAAGTCTTCATGTAGCATTTAGATACTGATAAAAATAAGAACAATGAATTCTTATATCTTACTCAGTTAGGAGGAAGTACTAAATGACTATTACTTATCTATTTCTCTTTAAGTTTTGGGCTTAATTTATGGCAGTATTAAACTAAAAAAGAATTTAGAAATCCATTTTTCCTTAATAGGAAATTATTGAAATAATACCTTGTAAATGACAACAAAATGCTCTCAATCCTTTTTTAAAAATATATATATAACTTTATTTTTACACATATTCAGCAGATTGAAATGATTTCCATGACTTCAATCAGCACATTTAGATGAATCATGAAAGCTAAAAAAAGATGGGGTACAAAACAAATGGAGCTGAGAGTTAAGATTTTAGGAAAGACTGTTTAAATATCAACAAATAAAATAAAAATTTAATAGGTAGCTCATATATTTGAATGATTTTTCTTACTACTAAATATCTTGAGTGTAACTTATTAAAATGAAGAAAAAATATTGAAACAAATATACTTTTTTTAAAAATTAAAGGAATATACCACGCTAAGAAATAGCAAATATTTTACCTCTATTCCAGACATATCAACCAAGTTTAAGAAATTCCTAACAATGAGCAACATACTAAAAGGTCTTTAAATGTACTTTCATGCTAAGGCTTGGCCTGAAGGTCAGTAAGCTCCATATACTTGGATGCTTTACTATAATTCAGTACTCCAATCCTAGACTCATTAAACATAATACAAGTAGCAGAGTTGAGCACAAAAGGGCAAAGAGATTACCTAATGGGTCTTCAGATATCCATATACCTTCCATCCTCTTCATTTTGAGTTCAAAAGAAAGTAACTGATGAATCAGATGCAATCAAAACATTGTCCTGCTTTATTATTTTGAAATATCCTTCATCAGAAATGGCCTTATTTTTACACTGTAAGAACCTGAGGAGGGAGTCACAATTCCACATATCCAAAGAAATATTTTTGATGTGAACAAGATTTAAATAGTGGCTTAAAATCTTCTGCCCTTTTTCTATACAATATGCAATCTTGATTTATAGTATCTCAAGCTCCTAAGGACTATTTATCCCTTTCAAATAGAAAACACATAAAACTACAAGCATTGTTCTAAGGATAATAAGAAATTTCTCTTAGAATCCAAGATTAATAGAAACATTCCCTAGAATAAACTGAAATTTTAGATTGAAGTGAAAAGGTGTGTATGTGTGTGGTAGTGGGGTAACAGGTTAAAAAAAATAAAAGCAAGGTATAAAATCAGAAAAATGAGAAGTGAGTTAAGGCAGGTCATGACAGAATAAAGGTAAAGGAAGAGAATGGGCACATAATCCCATCCAAAATGTTCCATTAATTTGTTATACTTATGAGTAGCAAAGAAAATCCAAGAAGTTAAGGGCACACGAAGAAAGAGGGTGGCAAAATTGTAAAGCAAAAATTATCACCTTTGGGGAAAAGTTATCTACTTTTAACCTGACCCAACATCTGAAAAGACAACTAGAAATCTAAATACAAATATTCCAAACTGTACATTTCAATGACCATTATGAAACCAGAATACATTTTAAAAGATAAATATATAGACTATTTTTATTTCTTTGATAATGGAATTAAAAGAACCAAAAAAGCAATAATTTTCTTTAAAATTCAATGTATATTTTAAAAGATTTTTCTAATCAACATTTTAGAAAGAATATGGAACTATTCACAGCCAGAAAAACAATCTCTGACTAAGGCCTTGGTTATACCCAGTCAACATGACTCAAACTTGTTCTAAGAGTAAAAGCAAAGCCTTAGCCTTTGTCTTAAATCAATGAGAATTGGTGAATTCAATTTTTAATTGATTTTATGGCTATTTTTTAAAAACCCTTACCTTCTGTCTCGGAGCCAATACATAGTACTGGCTCCAAGGCAGAAGAGTGGTAAGGGTAGGCAATGGGGGTCAAGTGACTTGCCCAGGGTCACACAGCTGGGAAGTGTCTGAGGTCAGATTTGAACCTAGGACCTCCCATTTCTAGGCCTGGCTCTCAATCCACTGAGCTAGCTATTGTACATCTGGCTGCCTCCCTTTTCAACTGTGTACATAATTTCAAGTGGAATAAAAAAATTTTATTTCTAAGGAAAAAATATTTTTTACTCAGCCTCTCAAGGCTTAGATCAAGTGAAAAAACTGCATTTTATGACTCTTTTATACACTTAAATTATGCAATTCATTCTGGTCTAAGTGTAAATGGTAGATATAAAAATGCAAGTATCTCATTACCAGTTTCCCAACCTGTGAAATAAAGATTATAGATTTTTCAGACATCCACTTGGGAAATATTATCAACTACTACCAAAATTGATATTTCTTAGTCTTAAAACACCTCACAATTTGAACCAAAATGTTCAAAAACTTCTCTTCCTAGGGTAAAATAAGGCCACAAGATAGGGCTGTTTCATACAGCCATTGTTTCACCCTCTTATTGAGGATCCATCTATTGTAACATTTACTACTAGCTTAATTCCTACTTTTTCTCAAGTTTCCATTTTCTAAGAAACAATAGAGAAGAAAATCTTATGTAAATTTCTAACAGAGCACCAGATTTTCTTACTTGAATACTCTGAAAATTAATACAACTTACTTGCTTTCAGTGTCTAATGTGAATGGCTCTTTACAGTAAAACTACCTAAATGCTTTTTTGTACAATGCTGGTGCAAACTGGCATTCTCAAGTTACTTCAATATTTAATTCAAGTTTATAAAATTAAATGCATACTTACTTCAACCAAATTTTTATACTAAATAAAAATACAACAGAAGTTGGCAAACCAATTACCCAAGGTGCTAACTTGGATACACTGGCAATAATACATTAAAAACTGCTCTTCTTCAACATTTTCTACTAATTACATACAACCACTGATTCTACAGATACTTTCAAAACTGGTATCAGAAAAAAATTAGCCTTTTCTCTAAAAACAAATAACTACCCAATTAATTATGATCACTTCTAGTGTAGAAAAATGGAAAATTCCAAATAGATTACATTAATTGGAAGACATACTAATAAGCATCATCTATCTGCTTCCAAATATTTGAACTCCATCAAGCCATTAAAAAATACAACCCAGTTTTTTGCAAACAATATTCTTAAGAGATTTTATAAATAGAACTAATATTCCAGTTAAGCAAGCATATCACAGAGAATAAAGAATATTAATTCAAAACAAAAATAAAAGACAAATATAACCAGGAAGACCATGCAGGTGTGTGTGTTTTTTTTTATAAACACCAACAGTATTTATGGCACATAAAAAACTTGCAAGTTAGTTTATTCCAGGAGCACAAATATTTCTATAAAACCTACGAAAAATGTAGCTAAGAACTGTGAGTAAATTTTATAGTTGTAGCTCATATAATATAAATGATTTTTCTAAGTAGGATGTCCTTTATATATTTTAGACTCAGACCAGGCAAGAAATGTCTGGGGAATGATATACAGTATTGTTTAATAAAAATAAGTATAATTTACTTCTGTTGGGGAGGGGAAATCACCACAAAGATCCCTATCAACACAACCTATATTCATAAATTCTGCCTGTAAATTATGGGTAACAAAATTGCCTCAATTTTAAAAATAATAAATTTCTTACTTATAATTTAACTTTTCACTGCTAGGCAATCACCTAAAATATTAATTTGGAGTCTGAGGGAAAGGGATTACTTTTCTGATGTTACAGTTCAAAAAGTTAGAAGGAAAGCCATGATTAACTGGAATAATTTGTTTTTGACAAAAACTATTATTTCAATCCTTTTTACTAAAAATTTTCCTAAAAATATTCCCTTTGAGGCTCACGACATATGGTCTCCTTTACAGTAATTAAATCTTTATTTGATGCTTCAGAATTTTTGAACGCTCATTTTGGGATATCAAGGATATAGAGACTATGGAAGATTATGGCTATGTTATAAGAAAATGGTCTAAATTAATAGTAATGACAAGATATATCCTATGACCTTGTTTTCCTATTATTGCCTCCTCTTGTTCCTAAAAGCAAGTGAAGTTACTATATTTAATTTACTAAGAGAAACTTTGAAGGGAACAGAGGCATTTATCAGTTGTGTTTTCTTCCCTGTGGAAACTCAAACCCACTTTTATTGATTCCACTATGTAACAATGTACTTTAGAATTGCAACTTTGGGAATGGTATATAATCTTCTGAGGTAAAAAAGAAAATAAGGAACATGAGTTAGTACACACTTGTCTTTATATTTGTAGATATACCATTACATGCTGAATAAGAGTGAGGTAACACTCTTTCAAAACTAAACATGACACTGAACTGTATAAACACATAGACCCTGAGGTCTACTTAACTAATGCACCTGGTTTTGAATTCCACCATGTAAGAGAGATGAAGAGAAAGAATTGGGAGTTTAAAAGTTTTTTAACGGCAAAATATTGAGAAACAGCAGAAAAAAGAAAATGCAAAAATTGGGAAAAATATATAGTTACTAATTGGTAGCAGATGTTATATGATGTGATGTATTATTATATAACATATGAAAGGGAATTATAAATGAACTACAATGTTATCACATCCTCTATAAAGCCCTATTGCTTCATTAGGTGATCCAGGGCACTTGATGGCTAAGCAAATGGAACATAAGCTCTGATGGGTCCTGCTAAGAACTCTTCAACAGGTCATTTGCCCTACTGATCAAGGACAAAACTAGCTAAGTTGGAAAGGGCTCCTTACCATGTAGTTGGCCCCTAGGAAATAAACTGTTCTGGTCACAGCAACTCATGAACCATTTACTATAGCTTAGAAAGTCTGTAACTGTATTGATACACACTCTGTATACCAGTAATATTATAGGTTTCTTAAAAAAATTTTCCTGTTAGTTCAACTATTAAAATTTGATGGAAATAATAAAAAGGTTTGCTGGAGACTTTAGAAAGAATAGATATCCATCTATCAAGGGCAGTTGTAAGGATGCAGTAGAAGAGGCAATGAGAGTCACAATACCAAGCTAGTTTTGTATCTTACCTCTTCTCCTTAAAGCATTGTGCTATTTGGACAAATCACTTCATTTCCCTGGAACTATCTTCTCACATATGAAACTAAATGGTTGTACTAAATGATCCCTATCAAGTGCATAAAGATGTAATAATTAGGATGGAAAAGTATATTAGTATTTGCTTGTTAAGGGCCTTCTATTGCTATGCTTATAGTTTGAACTTATTCTCTTCTGGAGCTTAGCACACTACCTGGTACACAGTAAAGACTTTATAAATGCCTTTTCATTTATTTGTTCATTAATTCTAGTTTGCATATGATTAATTGACTTTTCCTGAAATTAAGGGGGATGTATTATGTTAACTTAGAAGTTATCTACAATTTTAACTGATGGAATTCTAATTCAATAGAAAAGCTGTTACTCAGAAAATATAAGGTGCTTTGTATAAAAAATGTGGCGAAAGCAAAATATCCTGGTCAAAATTTATTACAGCCAAATCTAAAGGATTATTCAATTTATTTTTAAAATTAAAATCTATTCAAAATAATTGAGCCATTGGTTGGAGTTTAGAAATGTTTAAGTGGATATATCTATAGAAACAATATTTTACTCCTATAAAGAAATGAGTACCATATGAAATATTAGAATACACTGTAACCAGTTAGCTATGTTTTGTATATTCCAAGTTGTTTGGGGGGAGCAGAATAGTCAAGATTTTATCTGTAACTAATTTTTTAATAAACTTGGGAAAAATTGCTCAATGGTTCCTACTTTGGAAATCAAAATTATTTTAAGATTCAACTGAAGTAAACGTTTCACATTACACTATTCAGATGTTTTACTTAAACCAAAATTAGTACAATAAAAATTATTTTAAAATAATATACAGTTTTATATACTATTTTTTATTTACATTTAAAAATTTTAAACAGTTTTCTGGGAACAAACTCTGTGAGGTAATGATGGTTCTCTTTTTTTTTTTTTTATTAGAGTTGAACCTATTTAAAAACCTCCAGAAAGTCTCAATTTGTTTTTTAAAAGGTAAGCCACAAGCTTGTTTTAGTTGAAAGCAAACTGAATATTAGTTATTTTGCAACATCAAAGTGATTCCATGAGTCTAGACAGCCTCCCCACCTCTGTCTTCGAAGCCTCTCAGACCTTCTATGTGGAGGTTCCACTGAATTCATTACAATAGAGATGGACATTTTAAATTCATAGTGATCCAACATCTGAGCAATCTTTTCACGAGACACTCCATGTTTATTCCTCCTACAAAAAAAAAGTTTATGATTAAAAAAAAAATCAATGGCTTTTGTTTATGTTTACATATTAAAAGTTGGTAGAATACTAGGTGTTAGGTTTTTGTATTTTAAAAACTGACGTAAATTAAGACAATTTACCTATACATTTTAGATGCAATTATTTACATTGGCTTTCAAAGTTCATTCACAATAGTTAAAATTGTGCTACAGTTTCCAGGAAAAAGTTAATTATCACTGGACCTAGTTTTTTGTAATTTGTGAAATGCCACTTTAAAAACTGAACACTATTAGAATTCTAACGATGCTATCTCAAATATTTGAAATGCGCTGTTTAAAATCTTTCATCCATTGGATAGGAAACAAAGAAATCTTACTATCTGAATCCTAACCTAAAACAATCCTTTGTAAATAAATTGTATATTAAATTTGTTTTGCTAAGAATAATTCAGTAATCTGAAAATTTTTACTCTCTTAAGCAAAATAATAGTTCTTCCTCCTTTTGTTGTTAAACAAAAAAAACTCTTGTGTAAGGCTGAATAGTTTGAAAATATTCATTCAATGGTAAGGTTTAAGCCTAAGATTAAAAACTAAAAATTCTACAGTTTTATATAATCACTTAATCACTTCATGATTAGAGCTACCATTTTATTTTCTTATGCCTAATAGGAAGGTAACCTGTCTTAATGACATCAGAAAAATGTAATATGGTTCTAGCACTTTTTAAAATATTGAATTAGTAAAGTAAATTTATTGGAACATTAGTGATCACTTTAATATTTCAATACTTTTAAAAATAAACAGTTGAGGAAAACTTAGCCTAGAGATAATATGGTAGGAGAACTAGCTGAAACAGATAACCCCCAAAGTATTTTTTGAATTTCAACAGATGACTACAAACAGAAAAGATAGAATAGATAAGCTGGTGTTCTTATGCAGACTTATTTTCAAAAAGAGTTGAACTATCATACCTAAGACTTTACCAGTTCTGTGAAGAAGTCATCTCTTAGTTGTATCTTAAGAAAATGAAATCAGGAAGGGCCAGAATAAGAAAAAACAAAGTTCATACTAGAGTAGACACAAATTAAAAAGCACACAAGGATCAATTATTAGAATATCTCAAAGAGAGGAAGATTCCAAATGACTCCAGAGAGCACTATTACTAAAAAATAGCAAAGCAGATATGAATAACTACTGACTTCTTTCTCACTTCTTAAGAAACTGGCATCCCCAATTAACACTTGAAAAAAGAACAAAACAAATGAGGCTGATTTTCTACAACAAACCACATCTTCATAGTCACCTGAATGAGAAGAGTGAAAATCTAAGATCCTGTAAGCATTTATTTAGAATAAAAAGATTCAGAGCTAGAAGGCACATAAAAGATTATTTATTTAAAGAAAAGATCAGGCCCAGGGAGCTGAAGTGACTTACCACATAGTCACTCAGGCTTGACACAACATTATTTACTGATTTTTAGGATTCTAAAGAGCAAAAACAGAACCTTGAAGTTTCTCACATGTAAAAACCAAAGGAGAATGACAGATCTAACTATAAAAATCACTTTAACAATCCCAAGTTAATTCGGCAAATGTAATATAAAGCAGGGAGAGATCTGTTTAGGACATTTGTTCATGAGTCAGAAGCCCTACTATACCAAGGGCAAATAAAAGGATGCCTCAAATGTGTCTTTTATACATAAATGTATTATCATTTATAATAATGTTTCAAAGATACGTAAATATTTGTATACACCATCTCCCCAGCAAGCCAATTTTCTTTTTCATCATCATCCTCACCTTCCAAAAGCATTTATTAAGTGCCAGGCACTGCACTTGGACACAAAGACAAGCAAAACCACAGTGCTTCCTCTCAAGGAACTCACATACCAATGAGGGAGATAACATGTAACTGTGCATATGGAAGATATATATAGTACAAATGAGAAGGAATCTCATAGAGAGAGAATTTATTGGGGGCTGAGGTAAAGAATGTGGAAGTTGAGATTTGAACCGAGTCCTAAAAGAAGCCAGGGAAGTCAGGAAATGGAGATGAGGAGAGGAGCATCCCAGGTGTAGAAGAGTCAGTAAAAAAGCACTGAATTTGTAGTAAAGAGTGTTGGATGTTTCTTGAGAGAAGGCAGTTGGGAGCCTGAGGGGTGGGAATCAGGAACTTCATTTAGTAACTGACAGATTTGTTGAGATCTGATGGAAAGCACGAGGATTACTGAAAAAAGGCCATCTAATTTAGCAATTAAAAGATTAGGAGGTAAAACTTTGGAGAGAGCACTTTCAGTTCACTGATAAGGAGCTAAAAAATGAGTGAGAAAAGTGGGAAGTATAGGTATTCTTTCTAGGAGTTGCCTGTGAACATAAGAGAAGGTATAAGATAACCTGATAGCTTGAGAGAATGATTGGAGCAGTGGAGATTTTTTAAGGACGGGAGAAACAAAATTTGATTTTTCTCCTCTACCCCATCTATATTAATGCACTCACCCCATTTTCTTCTATGCCTCATTCCTAGAAATACCAATTAATTATGGAAGCAGTGTCATGTGACTAGAACCATTCTGTGTCCTGAGACATGAGGTCCAGTCATACTTCCTGTCTTTACCATGATCACTTGCCACTATTAAGGCCAAGCTATCCTTTCTCTATCCCCTACCCCAGTCTGGATGCTGACTTCCCTTGGAGTGGGATTTCTCATTACTCCCCACTTTATCTCAATTCTTCTACCCTTGATTGTTTTTATCTTACACAGCCATCACTCATTGTTATTATCCTTTATTCACTTGGGGATTTGGTAGGGGTGAATCTTCAGTGCCCCCTTTTTTCTTATCTCCCTTGTACCCCTTTATATAACTTCCCAATGTTACCACTACTACAAAAAGAATCTGACTTACTTATGAAGCATCATGAAATTTAGTCCCTGGAATACTACTATAACTTTGTTCTTCCTCTTTCTCTTCTCCTGATTCTGTAAATTTCCTTTAAATATCTAGGTTCTTGGATTGTTTTTAACCCTTGAAAATCCCTTGTTCAACCTTAAAAAAAACAAAAACCCAACAACCTATAACCAAATGATGATGAGTAGTCTCTCAAAAGTAGAGGGTAAGCTATATTATCTCTCTTATCTATTAAACATCAGGATGAGCTTCATTATCTCTCTTTTCTATCAACCAGGCTCCACTGAGGGGAGAGGGGGGAACAGACACTACACTCCTGGGACTTCCTAAGAACAAAGGAAATATATTCAAAGGTCAAAGAACTGATTGGAGCTTCTAATTCAAAACCCAGACATGGAAATAATTCAATATATTAAAAATAAATTCTCTCAATTGTGTTCTTACATAAGAGTAACTTCTAAGTCTGTATATCTATTTTTTGCCTCTTCCTCCCTAACAACCTGTTGGACATATCAACTGGGTGTCCCCAAAATACCTGAAACTCAGTATGTTCAAAAAAAATAAGTATATCAAAAAATCACAGATTTAGAGTTGGAAGGGACCTTTTGTAGGTCATCTAGATAACTCTTCATTTCAAAGATGAGGAACTTAAATCAGAAGAGGTTAAGTAACTTTCTCAAATTCACAGAGGTAATAAGAACTCCAAATCTAGCACACTTTTCCCTATATCACTCTACCTTCATTCTCTTTCTCCTTCTACTTCTCTACTAAACATTTTTATTTCTTTTGAAGGCAATGCCTGTCTTCCAATCGCCTAGGTTTGTAATCATATTATCCTCTTCTTTCTGTAGACTCTTCACTTCATACATCTAATCAGCTGCCAAATCTTGCCATTCTAACATGACAACACTCCCCTGACTAACATGGCAAATAATTTTTCCCAAACTCAGGCCTGACCATTTCATTCTTCCACTCAAATAACTCCATTGACTTCCTGTGGCCTTAAGAATAAAATATAAACTCCCATATTAAGCTTTTAAAGCTCTTCACAGTGTGGTCCCAATTTAGCTTAAGTTTATATTACTCTCCTTACCACTCTATGACCCAGACTGTCTATTACTTCTGCCCTGGCTCTCCCACATGCCTGTAATGTTCTCTTTTTGGCTCTGCCTGATGGAATTCCTCACTTCCTTCAAGACAGAACTCATACATCACCATCACAATAACACCTTTTCTATTCTTTCCAATTGCTACTGCTCTCACTAACGCCATAGTTATCTAGTTTATATTTATTTTGTACTTATTCTGTACATATTTACTTTGTATATACTTTTTATGTAAATATCCTTTCCTTTCCCCCCTCAATAAAACATAAGCTTTTGGAGAAAAAGGAACAAATCATTTTGGATCTTTGTATTTCCATCACCTAGCACATAGTAAATGCACAATAAAGGAATCCTAATTAATTAGTTATATTTTAACTGGCACATGATTCCTTTTCCTAAAGTTTTTGGGTTGCAGAGACTTGCAGATGATTATTCTTTCATCTTGCCAATCACATGATCCTGCAGACTCCTTTTAATGATCCCTAACTATAGTGCATATGTTGCTATAAAAGTTCATTTTTTTAAATACCAATATGACTATGAATCATGTAACACCAAGATCTGAGAAGGATCCAAATCATACTCAAAAGTAATAGAAGGATACACACAAAGGATAAGTAAACCACACAAAGACATATTTGTGGAATAAAAATAACAAGGACATGTCTGGACAAAAAGAAGATAAAACCAGTTACATAAATAAAAATGAAATATAAATATATCTTCAGGACAGTGAAAGACTCGAAGGATAGCTTCTAGTACATTAGGGCTCCAGGGAAGATTTTTAAGAAAACATATGCAAGAATTACAAACGATGAGAAAGTATTGTGCAACTATAAGCCAGGCTGGATTTACCAAAGAATGAAAATAGAATTATTCTTCAAACACTGGGAGAAGTTTATATCATTTCACTTCACTCTCAATTTTTTATATGATGAATTATTTGGCGTGCCAAAAAGTATCTGGAAATATGTTCTATGCTTAGCTATAATATCCATACTTCCTTAACTTTTATTTCATTTTCTCTCTCACAATGATGACAGGAAAAAACTGAAGAGAATTTCTTTCATCACTGATGTTGTTTTGTACAGGAGGCAGTGGGAAGATCAAACAGAAAAAGCAAGGAAGACTGCTTCTCTGAAAATGAAGTTGACAGAAATAAGTCTAAAGAAGGAAATATAAAGGGAATCCAGGAAGCACACTCGAACAGAGGTGACAGGAGAACTGAAGTAAAATGCAGAGGTGGCCTATTGAGGTTACTGAGCTGAAAGAGGGAATTAAAGATACTGATTATCTCCAACATCTTATAAATCATCACTATTATTCAATGAGCTATGTAGCAACATGAGTACTCACACAGATAATAAAAGTCAATTAATGAAAATTGATGCAATCAATGACAGGTCCTTTAAAAACTATGCTTTAACATTTAAAAATAAATGTTCTTTAGGGAGTAGACAGGTGGCTCAGTGGATTGAGGGCCAGGCCTAGAGATGAAAGGTCCTATATTAAAATCTGGCCTAAGACACTTCCCAGCTGTGTGACCCTGGGCAAGCCACTTAACAATTAAGTCAATACTGTATATTGGGTCCAGGACAGAAGGTAAGGGCTTAAAATAAACAAACAAACAAACAAATAAATAAATGTTCTTTGGATGCACAGTCAAACTGGGGGCAGGGAGGGGAGGTGTTGGTTTGCTCTGCTGAACTCTTTTTCCTCTTTTTTCATCTTTATTATGAGAAGTCTTGCTGGGTAGAGTAGGGGAAGGAGATTTATTAAAAATAAGGTGGCAAAAAGAAAAAAGCTATAAATAAAATAAAAAGGTAGCAATAAAAAGTCATGGTTCCATTGAAATTTAAAAAAATAAATCTGATATAGTTATCTTTTAAGGAACTCTATCATGAATATTCTGCATAAAGCAATTTAAGAAAGGTAGCAAGATATAGTAGAAAAAAATCATTGAACTAAATCTGAAGTTCTTAATTCTTGTCCTACTTATTATTAGTTTGTGACTCTTGGTAAATCCTTAAACCTTTGTGAAATATAATACTTCCTGTTTTGCCAACCTCAAGTTAGAATTAAAAGATAAATATATGCAATAATGCTTTCTAAAGTTTAATAGATCGATATCAAGTATTATTACCAAATAACTCAGCAACATTAAAAAAACCCCACTTATTTGAGAAATCAATGTGTTTTCTTACTTTTCTAATTCTTCAGGATCAAATTTCCACCACGTTTCTGGTTCATGGAACTCCACTCGATATCCTTTGCCTATAGCCTACAAGAAAAATCAGGTTAAAAAAAAGCAAACAATTAGATAATTTCCTAGAGTAAGAAAAAACTGTACCACTGCATATGTTAGGTTAAAGTTGACCAACAAAAAAGAAATACTATAAATTTCATAATTTTAAGATCTGATATATTAGTTTTTTTCTTTATTTTAGTTTTAACATCATTTACTTTATTTCAATTACTAAATCAATTATGACATCATGAATTTCAGTCAAGCATACTTCCATCTACATGAGAGTCATCATGTACAACTTTAAAATAATCTTTCCTGAAACAAGAAGGAATATGAAGATCAAAGCTTCCAATGTTTAATATTTGTGAATTAAAAGTACAATGAGAAAACAATGACCAGATCAAAATTTCCTATTAATCATATTTACCATTTCCACATATGGTTTCATTTCCCAAGCTTGAGTATTAGTGTTATCTATTATTACTGGAGATCTTCCCTGGTCAATAGCTTTCTTTGCTGAAAGAAAAAATAAATTTCAATAAAAACACTATGGAAATAACAAAGAACATAAGCACAACAGAATTGAATGGTAACAAACGATTGTTCAACAAGTTTCAAAAAAATTTTTGGTTTCTCTTTGTTCTATATGAGGACTATGAATGTATTAGGACTAGCTTGCTTCTTACTGCCATTTTAGCTAAGTTGGAGCCCCAAAAGCTCAAACTCTATGTAATGCACTTAGCTAGTAACTTGTCATATAGCAACATATTTGCATGTGTTTTAGCATTTGTACTTGGAAGAACTTATGAATCAGGCTACTAAATACACCCAATCTAAAGGTCAGAACAATATAAATGGTTGAAGCATCTACCAACATGGACTTGAGGCTAAGGTTTATGGAAAAAAAAAATAGGGCCATATCACAGAAACAGATTGACTAAGCTATTCACTATGGGTCTTCTATTGTGTGTTTAAAAGGTATTGTAGGAGCCATTAGTTCAAGTGGCAACACTGAAAAGGCCAACTCTGGTCAAAAATAGGTACCCCATTCCTGAAATTCTGTAAGAGGCATTTTATTTTAGGTCATAAGGTTAAAGCTGGAAGGGATAAGAAGCCACAAAATCAATCTATCCTCTCATTTTACAGATGAGACTTTCTTAGGTTAATGACTCCATCATCCTTCCATCGTTGCCTAGGCTTGCAATTATGTTACTTTTCACTCTCTCTTACTTCTCAAATCAGACTTGTGGTCAAACTCTGGCTGATTTTGCCCTTATAATTTCTCTCATATAAGCCCCTTTTCTCTTCTGATATGGCCACTACCTTGGTACAAGCCCTCAACACCTCATGCCAGGCCTATTGCAATAGGGTTCTGTTTGGTCTCCTTGCCTCATCTCCCCTCATTTCAGTTCATCCTCCACTCAGCCACCAATGATCTTCCTAAAGTACAAATCTTCAAAATCGAACTCTTCAAAACTAAAATCACCATCTTTCTTCCCAAATATTACCACCTTTCAAACTTTCCTATTTCTCTTGAGGGCACCACCAACCTCCAAGTCTCCCAAGTTAAGTGTAATTCATAATTCCTCCCTCTATCTCACCTTCCATATCCAATTTGTTGCCAAAGTCTGTTGATTTTCCCCCCTTTGTAACAACTCTCAAATACTCAAATTGCCCCTTCCAATACTGCCACCCCTCTGATGCACCCTTACCTCCTTACATCTAGACTATCCCAATACCCTGATGATTGGTCTGCCTAAAAAGTCTCTCCTCATTTTAATCCAACCTCAACTCAGCCACCAAAGTGATTTTTCTAAGTCAAAGTTAAATCATTATTGCACTCCTCACCCCCTATAAACTCCATTGGCTCCCTATCACACACAAGATCAAATTTAAAACTGAATTTGGTGTTCAAAGCTTTTCATAACCTAGCTATGCATACCACCCATCCATTCTTATTACATTTTACACAATTCTCCCTGCCCCAATGTACTCTGTGATCCAATGACATTCCTTGAACAAACATAACATCAACTTCAAGAATTTTCACTTAAGTAATCTCCTATGCATATAATGCTATCCTTCATCTCCACATCTTCATTTTCAATACTGAGATAAAATCCTAAATTCTACAGGAAGTCTTTCCCAATCCCTCTTAATTCTAGAGCTTTTCTTTCATGATTATTTCCCATTTATCCTATATAAACCTAGTTTGTACAGTTATTTGTATATTATCTCTAACATTCAACTGTGAAGTCCCTGAAGTCAAGTTCTTTTTCTTTTCTTTGTATTTCAATTGCTTAATGCCTGGCACATAGTAGGTGCTTAATAAATGCTTATGGGGCAACTAGATAGTACCAGGCTTGGAGTCAGGAGGTCTCAGACACTTCCTAGCTGTGTGACTTTGGGCAAGTCACTTAACTCCCATTGCCTAGCCCAAACCACTTTTCTGTCTTAGAACTGATACCAAGACAAAAGGTAAGGGTTTAAAAAAATTTTTTTTTTAATGCTTTTTGGCCTTATTTGAATTGTCTTCTAAAATGGAGGTAAACTTGGGAGGGCAAAACTCAAAAACCATTCACATCTTCTTTCCTAGTGATCTTCTTTGTACCTCAAAAGAAGGGGGCTGAGCTAAGTTGATTTTGATTCTACCAACTCAGTATGTATAATATAAATCAGATGATCATATTGCTTTACTAAAAGGAGTTACAAAGGGATAAGAAAGATTATAAGTCAGAAATAAGAAGGATAGATCTAAATGTGGTGCTACAGTACTGGGCTTTTAACAGCTAGAGACCAACATGAAAGTATTGGGCAGTGAGAGAAGTAAAGATGCTTAGGAAAGGAAACAAACAGAAAATGCAGAAAATAAAGATAAGAAGGTACAAGAGGCACTTTATTGATCATTTCTCATTTGGACCACTAAATAGCCTAGAGTTAAGTTCTATAGGCATTATTATACCCATTAGTGTCACAGAACTAGATGGGACTTGAACTTTTTTACTTCAGATATAACCTTCTATTTCCTGGTTAAATCTATTCTTCCAAGAACCAGACCTAACCAGAGGTTAAAAAACCAGTATATAGAAGACAGCAAGGATCAAATTATGTAAACGGACTTTTAGTCAAGGGAACACAAAGACTTTGGGGTCAGAACAGCTGTCTTTCTAGCATTGGAAGAGTTATCAAAGGAAGGCTTGCCTGTTCTGCTTAGCCCAGAGGGTAAAAGTAGGACTAATGGGTAGAAGTGGCAAAGAGGTTGATTTTGGGCTGGATATAAAGAAAAACTGTCTAGAAAATAAAGGTATCTAAAAGAGAAATGAGCTCCTCAATACACAGTAGATTTCCCTTCACTATATGATTTCAAGCAAAAGCTGGATGACCATTTCTGGGGAATGCTACAGAAAAAGATTCACTCGGAAATTCTATATGCGGGGATCTTAGGCAGGTATGCAAAGGCCTTTTTTCATTTTTAATTAAAAAGCCGAAAGACATCAACTAATGTTACCACACCTCTGCTCTGGTTCCAGTCATGAGCATCACCAAGTTGTTTGACATTATATGTGTACCCATTTTGATGCCGAAAGTAGTCATCAGTGCTGAAGACAATGCCACCACGATTCTGACCAAGAAGAACACTGTCAATAGAAGCAAAGAAATCATATAAATGTTATATTCATAAATATCTTTATAGCCACAAACAAATTAAAAACCTCAAGTGTGTCAGCTGTACTGAATAATCAGTCATATTGAAATAAGATAATCCAGTTCTAAGCATATTATTTTATTCATAACCCTTCAAAGTTAACACCATCTTATCAATACCAAAATCCCAGATGGTTTTAAAAATACACAATATTTCTGCCACTTCTAAAGCTCTTTGAGAATTATAAATATTATTTTCTTTCCCTTGGCTTTTTTTTTTTGAAGAGTAGGAGATAAAGAGGAATGAATATTGGTATATACTTTTATGGAACTATCTCTACAATGAATATATCTTTGCCTTAGAAAATAACCATAATACAAACTTGCTAGTTAATTAATAATTATCAACTATTCTACAATTCAGTGATATTCTCAGAAATCCCTAAATTTGAATTAGGGTTGTCCTGCCCTACACTGAATGTTCACACATCACATGATTCTAATTTTTTTTCTTCCTTTTTTTGTCAGTTGCCACATCTTGCTGTTGCCACAAATTCTACTTCAAAGAGCTTTTATGCAACTCATAAGAATGTTACTGGCTTTAATAAAACATACTAAACACATTGAGAAAACCAGATTTTCAATTCTATTAATCCAGTAATCTTATAACAATGCTAATAGTTTAACAGCTTGACTTTATCTTTAATGCCTATAGTGGCTATATAATTAATGTACCTTTAGTAATCTTATAGCCTGAAAATGAGCACAGTGGAGATATTTATTCTGAAGATCCCACTTTTGGCCCAAGACAACTCTGAATGATACATAAAACAATATCATAGAGGATAATTTAAGGTTTAGAGGTTGCGGCATAAAATATCAGAACCTCCAAAATGGTATACAATTTTTTAATGGCATTAAACTGAGAGTGGGGAGTAGGGAGCGGGAAATAAATAAAACAGTAGTAAGGAAGAAAGGACCTTTATTTAACAATATATCCAGAATCCCAAAGTTTCAAATAGAAAACATACCAGTCTTTTATATAACCAATGACAGAAAAAGATGTAAAGGAATACTGAGGATGATTGGGCAAGAATTTCATTCCTTCTCTTCTCTAACCACCATCATCCCAGCAATCTGGAAATACAATGAGGAAGAAAAAGGGGGGAAAGAAAAGGTACTTTCCCAAGGTGCTTTAGGGTCACTGAAAGATGACAGGATACAGTAAGTTCCCTAAAAAATAGCATGCCAATACTCTACCCTATTACCACCAACTCGAGAATTACCAATAATAAAATGTAAGCATGCCAATTTAACACATCATAATATCTAGTTTAAATAATTCCCAAAATATATACAGTGCAATATGTAGGGGTTTTCCTCCCCAAAGTTCAAGAAATTGTCATTGTTCCAAAATCCTATTCAAAAACAAAAGATGCTTAATCTGCCCACGTTCTATGCATTTGAAAATCTGAAATTCTCTTTCATAAGGCTTTTGAAAACTTCATACAGAAAATGTAATAGCAGAAGCTTTAAAATAAAATTTTGGGTGCCTAAGAAACCTAGACCATATACAATCATTACTTTACTGCATATTACTTTTCCTAATACTTATAAATGCTGTTCAGTACTTGCTTATCACAAATTATACTGTAATTTATCTGAAAAAAAGGTCTATTGTTTTTATGTCGTTTACCTTGCCTCCATAGCATTTCTTACTTCCTCTACCCTACCATCCTCACACAGGGCTACTTAATAAATGCTGCTGATAAACTATAAAAGCTAGAAATAACCCTATTTTATTTTACCAACTCTATGATATTCTCTCTATAAACAGTGTCTTTTTATAGAAATAATTCAATCAAAAATAATTTATAATATGGCTTAACAAGATTATTTTTTCCCAGCAGAAGACATAGTAAATATGTTTAGGTACCATTTAAAAAATTATTGAATTAAAAAGGTCCAGATTCTGGCATATTTTTGGACTTGAGAAAAAATATTTTTAATAAAATATTTGAACTTGAATAAAATATTCTAAAGATACTGAATATCAAATTAAATAATTTTAAGCAACCTAAACAAATAAGAATTTCAAATAGAAACTGAAACACTCATGTAAAATTATTGAAGCAATTCTCTAAGAAAACAAAACTTTTTTGAAGTTCTTTAAGTCAGATGCTGCCAGAAGTCCTGGATGCATATTCAAATACCAAAGCAAATGACAAATTTAATGACATTGAATAAGCCTAGCAAAAGAAACAATTAGGAATGAGTCCAGCTGGATTATATTTTTAAAATATAAGGAAGGGATTCCAGTAATGTCATCAACCTGTCAGTGTCCTACCTGTTTTGTTCTTTCCTCTTCTCTCTCTTAAAGAAAAGTAAACAGTGGGCAGCTAGATGGCTCAGTAGATTGAGAGTAGGCTTAGACACAGGAGGTCCAATATTCAAATCTAGCCTCGGACAGTTTCTAGCTGTGTGGCCCTAGACAAGTCATTTAACCCCCACTGTCCAGCCCTTACTGCTCTTCTGCCTGGAAAGGAAGGGAGGGAAGGAGAGAGGGAGAGAGGACACCAAAATGCTTCCTCAAAGTTATCACCTCTACTTCTTATGGATGATACCCACTCATTCACCAAACAATGACCCTTTAGCAAGTACAAACCTATTACAGATACTAATCATCCTTTACCTACCCAGATTAAGAATCTTCTTCATAGTCTATACTAACGAAACATTTATTAAACATTTAATGATTCTAAGGTAATGTATTAAGTGCAGGTTATATATCAGTAGGTATGAGATTCAGGTCTTATCCTCATAGAATTTATTTTCTAGTTGGAGGGAAAAAAATATGTAGATTTAAAAAAACAAAACAAAACAAAACAAAACACAAGGTTTTATATAAGTGCCAGATAGGTAGTATAAAAAATAAAAGGGCAGAAGTTCGAAAGAAGATAAGACCATTGTAAGCCCAGGCAAAGGAAAGTCTCTTGGACAATAAAAGACTTTGGCAGAGCCTTGAAGATACGCAAAGAAGGTGAAGTGAGAAGACAGAGGTGTTCTTGTACTATCCTCCTGTATCTCTGGTTTTGCTCATAAAGTGGCTGGAACACTTCCACTAAATATTTATGATTAATCCTCTTTTATTTCAAGCCCAAATTCTGGTGCTATCTCTTCTATAAAGTTCACTCTTGCCTTTATTTCCCCCAAAACTAAAGTGATTTTTCTATACCTTCATTTTCCTCATTACAACTGGTCTAGAACTCTCCTTTGCACATATTACATTATATCTGAATGTACGTTTTATCCCCTCTTCTACTCTACCCATAGATGATAAACTCTTTGAAGGCAGAATTTGTGTTTTTATTTAATCTTTGTTTCCCATTGTACAGAGTATGCATAATGCTTGGTAGGATAACATTTGTTAAATCTAATTTATTCCTGCCCTTTTAACTATTAAACGTTGCTATCTTCTAATTTCTACTAAATAATTTTAGGCATCTTCTAATCTCTTCCTTTCCCCTCTTTAAAGTTTACCTTAAAGAAAATCAGATCAAAATATTTTTTAAAAAAAGTAGTAGTTTTTTCTATTCAAAGGAGAGGTTTGTGCTCATCAAGCTCCAAACCATCATACTCACCCTTACTAGAAAATAAAATTTAAAAATATGGGGAAAAAAAGAATCAGAGATTAAAAGCAAATATGTAGAAATGTAGTACAGATTATATCTTTATGTAATGATGATATAGATTAAATAAGCTACAGTGGTTAGTATGAATTAATGTATATATTACATTTTGTATAAATGCATTAATTCTAGTTCTGAACTCTGATTCTCCTTCCTTCCCCTTCTCCATCCATTGTAGAAGCATAAAAAGCAAAACCTATGACAAAGAAAATTCCTGAATTAGCCATATCTCCACCCCCCAAAAAAATAGAAAGAAAAAGAAAAACAACATTACAAACTGTGTTTTAACATGCAATGGTTAATTAGGGGCAGCAAATACACAAGAAATAGAATAAGTGAAAGTGTAATGGTTTGGTTTCCCTATATGCTATTTTTATCTTAATGCCTATTTTGTTTATACATTCATTCAACTAACCTGTATCCCTATAAAAGGAATAAACTTATTTAGGACCAAATACCACAATGCTAAGTGTCTTACTAGCTTCTCTATCTGGAAGTGAATAGCTTATTTTCATCACTAGTCTTTGGAAAGTATGATTGGTCAGTGGTGATCAATGTTCCTAAGTTTTCAAAAGAGGATTGTCTTTACAATATTACTGTAACTATATAATTTGTTCTGGTTATTGTCATTTGGTTTTGCATCAGTTCATACTAGTCTCAGATTTTTCTGAAACCATCCCCCTTCAGAGTTTCTTAACATCATAATAGTATTCCATCATACTCAAAAACTATAACTTATTCAGCCATTCCCTAAATGATGGTACCCATTCAGTTTGCAATTCTTTGCTAACCACAGAAAGAGATGCTATAGTTTTTGTATAGAGGGTCTTTATCTTTTTTTTTTTTTAAAGCTCTTTGGTATATAAACCTAGAAGTTGTCATTATCACTGAGTCAAAGGACATGCAGTTTAATAACTTTCTGAACTAGTTCCAAATTGTTTTTCATAAAGAGTATCTTATTAGGTCTTGGAGTCAAAATCTGACCTCAGATACTTCCTGGGCAAGTCACTTAACTCCTATTGCCTAGCCCTTATCACTTTTCTCTCTTAGAACCAATATATAGGATCGATTCTAAGATGGAAGGTAATGGTTAAAAAGAAAAAAAGTTTATTATTAGGAGCAAGGTAGGTGGCAGAACAAATAAGGTACCAGGCCTGGAGTCAGAAGGACATGGGTTCAGAAGTGGCTCAGATACTTCCTGTGTGACCCTGGGCAAGTCACTTAATCCTGTTTGCCTGGCTGTAATCCCTTCGGTCTAAAAGTTATTTCTAAGACAATAAATATGGTTTTTTAAAGTCTATTATTATACCAGTTTTCCCACAGTCTCTCTGGCATCTGTTATTTTCCTTTTTTGTCAAATTTGACAAAAATTTGATGGGTGTTAGGAAGTATCTCAGTCATTTTACTTTCCATTTATCTATTATTTAGAACATGTAGCTATCAGTAGTTTGGATTTCTTCTTCTAAAAACTGACTATATAAAATCCTTAATTATCAGCTAGGGAATGGCTCCTAATCTCATAAATTTCAATCACTTTCCTATAATGACCCTATTCTACTTAAAATTCTAGCTGCCTCCCCTTCCTCTTAAAAATATTAAGGAATTCTATTTTCTCACTGTCTTAGAACACACTCAGAGAGCCCTTTTGACTAATCTAGTTAGGATCAACAACTTTTTCTCCACTTTTGCAGGAACAAATGGTTTTTAGTAAAGTGCTTCTCCAGAATTCAGAGAAAGTTACTGTTCTGTTCCATAGCCTGGCTTAATCTTAATAGTGGGGTAGGAGTTTGTCTTTATTTATGAAAATTAAATGACTGGAGACCTTGGCTGGGTAAGGAGAATTTTAATTAGCAGGGAATCTCCTAATCAGCAATACACGTGTATAAGAAACAGTGTAACACATACACACACAATTTCTCAAAGCTTTGAAACAAAGAAATGAAGAATTTTTTCTTCCTACTTGTATTTAGTTTCAATATGCTTCATTAAGTCATCCCAGTTTACCTAATTTCTTATCTTCTACAACAACTCACTCTACTCAGGTAAACTTACTCTATTATTTGTTTCATCCAAATTTCCCACTCCCAATTTATTAAGTTTTTTCAAAGACCTTAGAGTTCTGGAATAATCTGCATTTGTTAGATAACTTTGTTTTTCCTATAAACAATACTAAAATTAGTATCACTATAAAACTTTTAGCAATTAATATGAACTCAAACTTAATTTCAAAATCAACATTTACAACATACTACTTTGAATATACAAAATTGGTAATAACACATATTCACCCCAAAAATATAAGTTATCAAGAAGTTCCATAGTTTTTAACCTTATCCTCATTTGTTACACAAATAAAAGCTATCAACATTGGCCTTCTCTAATTGTCCAGCATATATCTTAAAGCATCCTTTGTGATTATTTATAAGTCAAATATAAAATGAAAAAAAAGGGCTATTTTTAATCATGCTATTTTTTTGTCTCTATGGCATTATATTCATGCTATTAAACATATGTCAACATATTCTTATGCTTTATTATATTAAAATGAAGAGGGAACAGACGATATGGTGACAATCTTCGTATCACAACACAGCAAATTCTACTGAATAAAGCTCCACTAATTCAAAATTTACATAATTCAGATGTTAGGCCTTAGGAAGGGAAGAGGGTAATAAGCCAGTGAATGGTATAAATAAGGCAATCTCCATCATTTGGCATTTGTATCAAGTTCTGCTATTCTCTCTTTCGCTCTTAAACTCTTACCTTTTATCTTAGAAGTGAGATTATATTGCTTCCAAGGCAGAAGACTGGTAAGGACGAGGCAATTAGGGTTAAGTGACCTGTCCAGGTCCACACACCTAGGAAGCATCTGAGTCCAAATTTAAACACCTAGGCCCTCCCAATTCCAGACCTGGTTCTCTATCAACTGAGCCACACTAGCTGACCTATGTTCTGCCATATTCAAAAACTCAATGAATAGAGTGCTAGACATGGAATCAGGAAGACATAAATTCAAATCTTGCCTTGGTTATTTACTAACTATGTTAGTTACCCTGGGCAGGTCATTGTGCCTCAGTTTTCTGATCTGCAAAACAAGGATGATAGCACCTACCTCAAAGGGTTGTTGTTAGGATCAAATGACTTATTTGTTAAGCGCCTTGCAAACTGTAAAGCACTATATAAATAATATCTTTTTTTTTTTTTAACTTAGGGTAGCTAGGATGCCTAGTGTTTAATGTGAAGCTGACCAGAGAGCCAAGACAACCTGAGTTCAAAACCTGCCTTAGATACATGTTTATACGACCTTTGGCAAATTCCTTAAACTTTTCTGTGCTTCAGTTTTCTCAACTGTAAGATGGAGATGATAGCACCCACTTCATAGGGCTGTAGTGAGGATCAAATAAGATTATATGTAAAGTAATTTGCCATTCACTAACAACTCTTTTCCTCTCCTGATCAACTCACATATCTCAGCTGCGTTTAGCAATATCTTTACCTTCACCTCTATCTCAAATACTAAAGTGGCCCTTTTCCTTGTTAAGGAAATTCTTGTATTGGACAAGCAGTCCTGTTCTACTCTGTCTTTTCCAGTACAATGTTCTCCGTCAACCACACTTTCATTTACCTTCAATCTCTCCCTGCCTACCAGCGACTTCCTTTATGCTTACAAAATTGTCTATGTCTTCCTAGTTCTCAAAAATCTCTCATTTGATCATCTGTCCCTGATAACTATTATCCCACATCTTTTCTCTGATCTGTGGATAAACTCTTTGAGAAAGCAATTCAAAATAGGTGTCTCCAGTGTCTTTCCTTTCATTTTCCTCTTAACTCTACAGTCTGATTTCCATACTCATCATTCAACCAAAACTGCTCATTCCAAAGTTACTAACAATCTCTTCATTGCCAAATCTAATGAACTTTTCTCAATCTTTATCCTTCTTGACCTCTCTTCAGTCTTCAACACTGTTAATGATCCTCTTCTTCTCAATTCTCTTCTCTCTAAATTTCTCTTAACTCTGACAATTCCTATTCAATCTTCTTTGCTGGATCTTTATTCAAGTCATACCCAATAAAGGTAAGTTTCCCATAAGGATCTGGGCCCATTTCTTTTCTCCCTCTATATTACTTTGATTGGTGATCTAATTAATTCCCACAGATCAATTAGCCTCTCTATGCTGATGATTCTCAGATCAAGCCCTCTCAGTCTTAATTTCTCAGATCTTCAATCTCCTATCTCCAAATGTCAACCAGATTTCTCCATCTGGATGACAAGTTCCCCTCTTCTTAATTCCCCTATTGTTGTTCAGGGCACCACCATTTTCCCAATCCCAACTGTAAACTTAGGTGTCATCCCCAACTCTTCCCTCTTTTTTTATACTCTCCAATTTGTTGCTAAAGCCTGTCTTAACATCCCTCCAATACAGCACCCTTCTCTTCTCCAACACTGCCACCACTCCAATGCAGGCTCTCTTCCTCAAATCTAGACTATTGCAATAGCCTTCTGGTCAGTCTCTGCCATAAGTCTCACTCCATTCAGGTTCATCCTTCCCTAATTACTCTCTATTTCTTGATCTTCCAACAGAGGGAATACTCTGTTGATCACCTCCAAGCAATCTTACACACACACACACACACACACACACACACACACACACCTTATATTTTATATATATATGTATAAATATAAATAATCTTTATATAGATTGTTCATACATAATTGTTTGCACATTGTCTCTTCCATTAGACAGTGAGTTCCTTGAGACTAGGGTCTGTCTTTTGCCTTTTTTTTGTATTCCTAGCACTTCAAACAGTATTTGGCACACAGAAGGGGCTTAGTAAGTGTTAACTTACTGACTAAAGAAACTCTGGGCAGATAATCACTTTACAAATAATGAGGTTTACTGAGTTGCCAAGATTACATGGCTAATAATTGGCAAGACTATGACTAAAATCTAGGTTTTTTGACTTCAAGCCAAATATTAAGTGTCTCACTTAAAAAGTGATGCCTAACACATGCTTATTAAACATTTGCATTAAAAAAAATTTGCTTGTAATTAGCATATTTATTTTAAGGCACTTGGATTCTCCTCCTAAAATAAAGCCCAACTTCTTTTTCTATAACAGTAGTTCAGTAGTTTATATACTCAAAAGTAACAAATTTGTATTTTCCTAAAATAGTCTATTACTCACCTTTTCCTCAATTAGCACAGGTTTTATTACAATTAGAACATGAGAACATTTGCTATTGATTACAGTAGTTTTTTTTATTACCAAGACCATTTATATTAACAAACAGACCCAATCAAGCTATTTACCTACCGAGACAGTGTTGTTTTCCCTGATCCAGGCAGACCTCTTAAAAGGATAAGTAGCCTCTTTAGCTTTTCCTCATGGAACTCCTGGTGTAAAAGCCTGTCTGTTTTTTCCATCTGGAATAAAGAAGGGTCTTCCCAAGATTCTTCTCTTGTTTCACAGAAACCATTACTGTCTCGTCCATCTTGCTCATTACATCCATTTCTAGAGGCCTGTGTGCTACTATTACTCCCATCACAATCAGAATATCTGTTAGTCTGGTCAAATGCTGGACAATTCCAATTTGTGTAGCGACTGTTTACATTATATCCATTGTACATTTCACATAATTTAACATCTGGAGCATGAAAAACATTTGGTGGTGGAGATGGAGAGGGGTTAAATCTTTGAACATTTAAATGATAATTAAATCCAGGAGGAAAAAGGCCTTGAGGAACTAAAGAGGGTTCCAATGACTGCCATTCGGGCCTAAAGGAAGGAATTGGGTTGTTTAAAAATGTAGGTTCTACTGGTCCATTAATTGCATATTCAGTATTCCAACCAACTGGCTCCTTACTAAAATATTGCTCAACACCAGGAGGTGATTGTATAGTACTAAACCAAGTATCTTTCTTTTCTTCATCAGATTTTAAGTTTTCATTGTAAAGGCCTTGATCACATAAACCAAATTGTTCCTGAGTGGGTTTAAATTCCTGGCAATTATCTTCCAAATCTTCTTTTTCACTCTCAAGCTCCTGAATTTCTTTGTAAAACTGAGATAACTCATTATCTATATCCAGTTTATTAGAAGAAAGGCTTTGTTTGTTTTCCAGTCCACCAGTGACTTTTTTTGTGTGATGTTTTCTTTTATCTCGTTTATTTTCCTCAGGACTTTTGTAAATAGGTCCTATGAATGCTTTGCTTGTGCTATATTCCACTTCTTCTGCACTAACTGGGATAGATAACTTGTGATTTCTTTCCATTCTAATTTCTTTAATATTTTCAGAAACGTAAGTATAGTTATTTAGATATTCTGTTGATGTTCATGGATTCTACTGTAGAATTTGCATCCTCTAGGCCTTCCCAATGAAATGATTCAATATCTGGCCTATTTTAAGGGATTACAACCCTCAAAAGTTTCAACAAATCTGTAGTTTCAGTCTTGCTCTCCTGAGTTTTTCCATTTTCCTTGTCATCAAAGATGGATAAAGGTATTCAGTTGTTCTCTGTTTTCTCTTAGGATCTGTGAAAATGATCATCACCATCATGGAATATAGTATAAGCCTCTTCTGTTGATTTCAGTTTTTTATTGCATGTTTCACTTGCTAGTTTTTTTTTTAACCATGTCCCAAAGACTTAGCTTAATTTTCACAATAAGGCATCTAGGGGGAAAAATTCATATAATTAACAGCTATGTTACTGAGGGCAGAATTGATTTTTTTAAAGAAAATCTAAACTAAATTTTAAATAAGAAATGAAAATCTGCTAAAAGACTAAAGACAAAGTCATATTTAGTAAATGCCTATTATTTAAACATTACCTTCAATTTAGTTCTTTTAAATAGAATTCATTAAAGATAGATGAATAATCTTTAAACAGCAAATTATTTACATAAGACTCCCTCTTTTTCAGCATCTCTCTCCCTCAAAAGGAGGGTTTCAGACCAGAAGCATAGGCCACTTTTTTTTCAAAGGAGAATATAAGCAAAACTGGAAGCATGTACCAACAATGAAGGTCTTTATGATGTAGACACTTGTCTATAAGGAACTAGAGGGATATCACTGATTTAATTTGTCTTTATTGCCAAAGATGTGTGAGGGGACTTTCATTACTCATCTCTCTTCCACTTAAAAACCTATATGATCTTATAAGTGAAATGATATAGATTCATAAGTCCTAATCAACCAACCACTGACTCTTTCCAGTGTCTTAGTGGAACTCAAATCAAAATATCTAAGGAGCTTATCCAGTAAGTACTAAAGAAGCCAGTTTGCAAATTAATACATCATTTTAATACAAAATATAAAAGCTGTTTTCTTTTGTAGCATAGGAATAACTCAAATATAGTGTATTATATATTGTTGGGGAAAACATGGCACTTCCTATATTAAAAATGCAAAAAGGATCTATGTATGGGTATTCTGGTTTGAGTAAAAGATTAAATATTTTTAGTTAAAAAAAAAAGTACTGACATAATTTGATTTGTAACCACATTCATATTTGATGATTGTGTATACAATACAAAAAAATGATCATTCCAGGACCTTCTAAATGTTTCTGATTCACAGTGTCCCTTTTCTTAAATAATTTTTCTGCCCTTTGGTGACACAAAGAACAAGTCTAATTTCTCTTCTGTGTGACTGGCCTTCAAAGATCTGCCCCTACTAAGTCTCATCTTGTTCAGTCAAATCATACTCAATTTCTTCAACTAATCTTCATTCAGCTTGTACTTTCCATCTATTTGCCATGGTGTTCTAAGAAAGAAACCTGAGCCAAATATACCACCTCTCACCTCACTTCAATAAATATTCCTCCCAGCCAATCTTTGAAGGTCCTGTCTGGTCCACATTTCAGAAGTCCATCATATCCCCAAATCATATGAAAGTATAACAAAATACAGAATTTGGAGCAGTAAGAGACCGCAACAGATCACTTAAAGAGTCCTACTGCCTTCAATAGTTACCTCCATTTTATATTTAAGTCTTTGAATTTGATTTCTCTTAAAACTACATGAGAAGATAAGTTTTCTGGAAGCACTTGGCTCTTTCTTCCTCATCTGTCTGTAAAAGATGCCTGTCATACTTAAGCACCCAGATTAGAAGTTTTGTCCAATTTCTCCAACTATATGAGATTTCTTTCTACTTCAAGATCACTTTAAGCCTCTCTCCCCTTCACTCCCTCTTTCAAGGCTTCTATTCTTTTGTCTTGGAAATGTTATTATCCATCTACCAGTTTCATCCCTTCTAACCACCCAGTAACCTATTAGAGGAAAATAAAAGTTTTAATCTACTTTGTATCCTATGCAGTGTCCAATTCCTTGCTAAACAAATATTTTCAACTGATGAAACCTATTCAGAACAGGATAAAGGAAGCCTCTCAAACAACAGACTAGCTCCCCATAAAACATCCCTGAAAGACTCACAGATACACACACACACACACACACACACACAATAGAAGGGGGCACAAATACGAACAAAGACCCCCTGCACACAATGCTTTTAGTTCCCCCAACACAGAATAGAAGGGTTAAAAAAAGACGAGCCCAGGAAAACTTGGCTATCTAGAATGCCATCTTCCTGGGAACTCTCTAGATAACAACTCCATTCGTTTAATTTTTACACTCTCTGTTAATCTTCACTTCCTTACCGTGAAGTCTAGAGAAAACACCAGCAAGGAGAGAGTATAGGAGACAAGCGCCTGGGGAAGGCCAGCCTGTCAAAAGACAGGAAACGAGCAGAACCACGTCATTGGCTTCTCCACTCCCCCAGAGGACGTTTCCGGGTTCTCTATAGGAATCCCGGAGGTCTCCACAGGTCAGTGATTCCCTGACCTGCCCCAGACAACACCTGCTCCAAAGTCCCTGGCCGTCCCAGCCTAAATGAACCCAGAAGGTCCGTAGACGGAAGCAAAGGGAGGAAATAGGCCCAAATATACGCTGCAAATGGCCGACACCGGGGCGTCTGCTCATCTTGCTCTCAAAGTTTTGCGTTGATTTCCCCCACCCAACCGAAACTTCTTGTAAGAAGAAACCAACCTGTGATAAAGGAGAAAAGCAAGCCCGGGAGGTAACGACTCTCGAGGCTGGCGGACGCGGGTGATCCCTGAGGGCTCCGTCCACAGCCAGTAGAACCTCAGCTCTCTGGCAAGATGGCGACTGCTCCTTCAACATCCGGGCCGTGGCCCCGCGGCTTATAGGAATTGAAGTCCGGCTCATGGACCATCCCTTTCGAATCTTATCGTCTTGGGACTACATCTTCCAGAATCCTTTGCGAAACAGCTCTTTTTTTGTGTGTGTGTGGTTGTTTTTTTAAAGGACTCAGAATGAGACCTAGGAAATTCTATAAAGGGAGGCTTTCTTAGCTTAAATGTTAGGTCTGTTTATTGTTAAAATGAGGTGGCACGTGGAGTGTCTCCGGAGCCTAAAAAAAAAGGAATTGTTAATTCTATGCTTTCTCATATTGATGACTTTGTCCCAAACCCTAGAGGAACCGGGAAGTTTCCAAATACTAAGATCTTTGGAACTTTATCTAATTTTAAGAGGGTTGGTTTTTTTTTAAATATGAGTATTTTATTAATGCCATATTTTTTTTACACAATTGACATTTCAATTAATTTCATTTCAGCAGGCATTTAATAAGTGTCTTCTTTGTGCTAGACCCTGTGCTTGGTGCACAAAACCAAAATGATACAGAGCCAGGCCTGAAAGGAACTTATTAATTATATTACGTTTTAAGGCTTGCAAAGAGCTTTGGATAGTATTTCATTTTATTCTCAAAACTCTTTCTAGTAGATACTATTATACCCATTTAACAAATGTCGACATGGAATTTAGAGTTCCCAAACTTGTAGCTTAGTGAGGTATGATGAACCCCAAGTTTGGAAATAGTTTGTAGGTTGGAGACCCCAAAGCTTGGGCTTGTTCCCTGTTCCCGTGGGAATCCACCCTGAAGGGAATCTCAGGCTAGCAGTTGCAGACTGAATAATGGACCCCAGGGTAAATGCTAAATACCCTTTTGTCCTAGGTAGTCTTGCCCATTGTATCAGAGACCCTGTCCCAGGAAGGCACACCTGGGCAGGAACTATCTTTTAGTATCCATTGTGTAAGTAGCCCCTTCCCCTACACCCTAGCCTCTAGCTATGATCCCTTTCTCTAGCTTGATTGTATCCTGTCAGTATAATGTCAATCATCTCTCCCAGCCCCTGGATCTTCCCAAAAGGTATATAAGTTCCCCAATTTCCTTTGTCCCTAGGAGTGGTCATCTAGCGCAGTGTCACTCCCAGGGGGATCAGGGAGCAGAGCGAAGCAGTGTTCCTTTAGGCTCTGCACAAGGCGCAGCTCTGCATAAGAGGCCAAGTAGCCCTCATCCCCCTTTCCCTTGATTAAAGAGTGGTTTTATGACTATTTAATAGGCCCGCGTTTTTCTAAGTTAACATCGGTAATATTTATATATTGTATTCTGTATCAATATGTGGCCTGCAGGAAACCTTATACTGAGTCTAGTGGTGTTTTAACATCATTGCACTATCCCACCTAGCTTCCATTCAGGAAACAATGTACACACATATAAGTGGATGTAAAGTGGTGAATGGGGTGGGACAGCTAGGTGACAGTGAATAGTGTTCTAGGCTTAAAGTTAGGAAGACTCATCTCCTTGGTTTAAATCTGGCCTCACATACTTTGCAACTGTGTGACCCTGAGCAAATTACTTGCCTTGTTTGCTTCAGTTTCTTTATCTATAAAATGAACTGGAAAAGGAAATGGCAAACCACTCCAGTAACTGCTTAAAAAAAAACCCTAAATGAGGACCCAATCTGGACTGAAACTATGGAACATGCCTTATCTCAGCCTCTTCTTCACATATTTAACTTCCTTGAAGGCTTTAGGAAGCCTTTCTCAGTGCCTCTTGTTTCTGATACTTTCTTTCTCCCTCCTCAAAACCTTAATACTGACTTAAAAAAAAAAAAAAAAAAAAAAACCTCTTATCTTCTGTCTTAGAAATGATAGTAAATATCAGTTCCTAGGCAAAAGAGCAGTAAAGGCTAAGCTTTTTAGAGTGCTGAACCCTGCCCCCCCCAAATGCCTTGCCCCATCCCCCAACGAGTGCTGGGAGCAAACCACACACACACCCAAACCCCAGACAGGGGAGGGAGAAAGTGCTCCCATTGGGCTGCAGGGTGGAGGAAATCAGGAAAGTCCTCAGCAAGTGTAGAGAGGGGAGTGGCCTGAGAGCTCTGCTTCCCTCCAACTCAGCCCCCCACCCACCCACCCGCTGCGTGCTCCCGTTGGGCTGCTGGTCAGAGGGGCAGGGGATGTGAAAAAATGTCATCAGGCACAGTGGAGAGGGGGAGGGGAGCAGCTGCCCCTGGGTCCCTCTGCCTTTCTAGTAACCAACCCTGGTGGGGGAGGGGGAGGGCGGCCGAGTGCCCACAGTTCTGAGTGTCATCTTTGGCACCCATCATTGGGCTAGGCAGGGGTTAAGTGACTTGCTCAGAGTCACACTGCTAGGGAGTATCTGAGGTCACATTTGAACCAGGACCTCCATCTCAGACCTAGCACTCTATGCCGAGTCACTTGACTGTACCTTCTCACTTTTTTTTTTTTAACCTTTACCTTCCATTTTAGAATCAATTCCATGTACTGGTTCTGAGGCAGAAGAGGGGTAAGAGCTAGGGAGTGGGAGTTAAGGACTTTCCTTCTCTAGGTCTGGCTCTCAATCCACTGAACCACCTAACAGCACCCCTCCCCCCAGATGAAGTTAAACTCTTTGAGAGCAGAGGCTATTTCATATTAATATTTCATATTTGTCATATTCCCAGAGCTGTCACATTCCCAGAGCACATAGCAGGCAATTTATAAGTGCTTTTTGCTTGTTTGAATACCTTAATGAATCTGTGCTCTCATCAATTTAGATTTTCCCTTCATCAATATAAATTCTATATAATCTGTGCCTTTTCATGCTGGGTGATCTGTCCATTTGCCCTTTCACAAGGATCTCCAAAGAGGATCCATCCAAAATTCTAGAAGCTTTCCACTGGCCTCTTTAAAATGTATAAATACCAGGAAAGCACACAATTATCCCTCTGTTATTTCTTATTCTTGCTATGGGGCCATCAGCCCACCTCCTTTTCCAATTGACTATCTACTACATAATATCTCTAATGCAACTCCTTAAACTGAGGTCATCACTAGAAATATACTGTAACATGACCAGTTTTGATCTTGGAGAACTGATGATGGTAGCACCTGGGGTCTGGGGAAGGAAGAGCACACCCTACCTCATGTGGATGTCCCTTCCAATAAGCTGCTAAAGGCTCACTGTGAGCTGTGGGTACATCTCAACCTCAAATTATAGCTTGTGAGCACCTAAGGACGTGTCTACTTTTGCTTGAAAGCAGAAGACAAAGCTAATTCAAAGTGAAGGCATTTAAAGTAATAAAATGTCAACAGTATATCTTCAATCAATTGCCAAATCTTGCTGTTTGCACCTCCATAATATTTCTCCTATCTAACTCCTCTCTAATCACACAGTTACCACTTTCTACATACATGTGTATATGTATATATATTTGTATTTACATATAAAATATACACATAGAATATATCTGTATTTAATATATACACATAAAAATTTTGCTGAGCCCCCTCCTTAAATATATGCCCTGGAGCCAATGGTACCAACCTTCCAATCAAAGTCCAGGCAAAGGGAGGGGATACTGATATTGTCAGTATGAGACAGATTCGAATCTTAGTATAATGAAATTTCCCAATAATAAGATTTCTAGGGAAGGAAAGCATGATGGAAGGTTCCAAAGAAGTTGGAAAGTAATGTAACTGGTCAGGAATGTGACTATTGTGTAAAAAAAGATTTCTTGATAAAGATGGTACTTGAGGTGATTCTTGATGGGAGAAATGGAAACTATAAGACAGAGATAAGTAGAAAGTGCATTCTAGGTATTGGTAATTCAAATGAGCAATGAAATCTGGAACCAAATTTTAAAATATTGAGGTGTTAGTGAGAGAACAAGAAGTTGAGAAGTGTATATATGATGATGCTAACTGCAAGAGAGAGGGTTGACTTTTAGTCATCTCAGGTACAAGCAATAATAAAATAGGTAGCACCTTCAGTGGGAAAGTCAGGATTTCTGGCTCTGGTACTAAGTGACTATATATTATCATGACTGATCCCTTCACCTCTGTGCCTCATTTTCACCACAAATTAAGTGGGACAGGGTGCAACTAGGTGGCTCAGTGGATTGAGCGCCAGACCTAGAGTCAGGAGGTCCTGGGTTCAAATCTGGTCTCAGACACTTCCTAGCTATGTGACTCTGGGCAAATAAATCACTTAACCTCCATTGCCTAGCCCTTGCCACTCTTTTCTGCCTTGGAACCAATACACAGCATTGATTTTAAGATGGAAGGTAAGGGTATTTAAGTGGGACTAGATGTGTCTACCAAAGAAGGAAGTGAAGAGAAAAGTGATGATTTGTAAAAAGACTTTTGCCCTCATGGAAGGATGCTGTTGCTTGTGTCTGAAGCATAACTAACAATTCATATTCAAAAATCAATTCAAAATCAATTCAAAAAATATGCTTTTCAGTATATTTGGAATGGTGTCTAGGGGTCCTTGTACTGATTTTTAAAAATTAAAAATATTGCATTTTTTAAAAGGCTATGGAGGAAGGAAATATGATGAAAGCTCAAAAAGAGAAGATTTCTGTTGAAAATCTTTTAAGGGTGGAAAGACTTGGGCATATTTGAAGGCAGCTGAGAAGTAACCAATATATATAGGAGAAATTGAAAATTAGAGGGAAGCGGTGACTGAGGAGAAAATCTGCTGGAGAAAATGGAGAAGATGAGATTAGGGGCACACGTAGAAGAGTTGTCTTTGGGAAGGAGAAAGGCCCTCTTATTAACAGAAAGCAGAAGAGAGAAGAAAGTAGGGGATTACGGTGAAGTGGTTTTGTAATAGAGAGGAAAGAAAAGAGCTCAGAGCAAATGGTTTAAATTTTTTCAGTAAGTAAGAGATGAGGTCTTTGGATGAGATGAGAGAGGGAGAAGTAAGGAGTCCTTGAGAGAGGAAAGATTTGAGAGCCCAGCTGAAGTTAAATAACATAAATTTGCAGTTTGCAGGGGTAGCTAGGTAGCACAGTGGATAGAGTGCTAAGCCTAGAGTCAGGAGAACATGGGTTCTCATCTGGCTTTAGATACTTCCTATCTGTGTGATCTTGGTCAAGTCACTTACCCAGCAACTGCATATTCCTTGCTCTTCTGTCTTAGAAATGTTACTGAGTTGAAATAAAATGTGTCTGTTCTCAAGATGAACATTTAGGCCTATACCCACCCCCAATATCCCCTAGGTGAAAGTTTGGGTTAATACCCAATTAGCTTAATTGGGAAAAGGATGGCTAGCTTGTTTTAAATTTTTTTAAAAAACCCTTTTATTGATTGCTTTTTTAAATACTTTGGATAAGCCTGGAAAAGAAACAGATAGAGGACAGAAGGCCCCTGATTCAAGAGCCATAAACAACTCAGCTGCTCCCCTTATCTTTTAGAAATTTTGAAATAACACTTCTTCTGTACCTTGAATTGGGTTGGAGCACAGTGCCTGTATATATTGCTTGCTTGGGCCTAGTCAATAGACATTTCTTTAGTTCATTGTTGAAGTTCCCCTTTCATGAAAGAAATAAATAACTGCCTTTTTTTACTCCTATCTTCAACTCCAGATTCATAATTTATAATAAGAGGTGAGTGTTCATCATTTTTATCCCATTCACTAAGACAGAAAATAAAATTTTTTTAAAAATTTGCAGTTGACATAATCAGCATAGTTGTGTATCTTTCTCCAATTCTATTCAGCAACCCATGAAAGAGTAGGAGCAAAGGAGGCAAATTGGTGGAGTAATTCAGGATTGGGGTTTGACAAAGATTTAAAGACTCCAGGATAAGACAGTAAGTAATTCAAGAGTATGGGTGCAGTATGAAGCTGAATTTGTTAAACTTTGTGATAGAGATTGGGAAGGAAGAAAAATGAAGTCAGAGCAGATATAAGAACCAGAAAAATTATTTAAGGGATGGAGGGGTTGGAGGTAAAAATGAGGAGAATGAATAGGTTTAGGAAGAGTAAGGGATAGGGGATAGATAAAGAAATTTCAGAGTTGAATTTTGGTTTTGGTTTTGTTTTTTTTGTTTTTGGAAGCAGAACGCTTGTGCCTAATGATGAATTGCAGGATGTGTGAAATGAAAGAGTAGGTCATACCATTTAAGAAAATTGAAGTACTGGGATATTATAATATTTGTGGGAGCATCAACTATTACACTGATTCCTTAGTATAGGGGCAGGAGTTGGGGAGGAGAGGAAGTGAGTTGGATAATACGGTCCTTGAGAAAAGAAGAAAAATTGCAATGAGGACAATAATCATCAAGATCTAGATGGGAAAATGTTAAAAATAATGATGTTTAAAGAACATTCAGGGTGCTGAATGACAGAAAAGGGGACGAGAGAGAAGGTACTGCCAGCACTACAGACAATGACCAAATATATAGTGTCATCTGGAAGAAGCCAAGTCTCCATGAGTATTAGATAGAAAAAGAATAAAAGGAAGGGGTCCAAAGCTCTGGATTATGGAATGGAAATGGCAGAAGGCATAGTGTGGGCAGAGTTGGAGTGAGACCACATTTGAGTTAAAGTTCAAGAGGATGGGAATGAGAGATAGAATTTAAGCCTTTAGAATTTTTAATTTAATAATACAGGAATATAAAAACAAGTGGAGTTTGCTAACCAGAGATGTCAGTATGTCAATAAGCATTGATTTTATTTTTTTAAACCCTTACCTTCAGTATTAGAATCAATGCTGTGTATTGTTTCCAAGGCAGAAGACCAATAAGGGTTAGGAAATTGGAGTTAAGTGACTTGCTTAAGGTCACACAGCTAGGAAGTATCTGAATTTAGATTTGAACCCAGGACCTCCTGTCTCTAGGCCTGGCTTCCAAACCACCAAGTCACCTAGCTGCTCCTCAACTAGCATATATTAAGAATTTTATTGTGCCAGGAATTGTGCTAAAGAAAGGAAAAATAGTTCTTTTTCTCATGGAACATATATTTAGTTAATTTATTAACATTTTGAATTTTTCCATATAATGTGAATATAATTTTCAATAATCATTTTGATGTTTTTCAACCCATGTTCTCTCCTCTCCCACCCTTCCCCCTTCATCAATAGGATGGGTAATATGATATAGATTATACATGTGTTATCATACATTACATATTTCCATGTTTATCATGTTATGAAAGAAGGTACATATTGCTTAATACTAGAGAAAAATTCATGGAGGAAATAAAGTGAAGAATGGCATGTTTCAATCTTTATTCAGACTTCATCAGTTCCTTCTATAGCAGTGGATAGCCTTTTTATCATGAGTCTCTTGAAATTAGAGCATATGTTTTTGTATTTTTTATAATTTTCTTTCTTTTATTTTAATAACAAATTTCCACATAAGTTTTCCAAAATTATGTGATTTATGCTATCTCTGTCCCTTCTTCCCAAACCCCCTCCCAGAGCTGACAAGCAGTTCAGTCTGAGTCATATATGTATTATCAAGCAAAACACATCTCCATATTACTCATTTTTGTAAATGAATAATCTCATAAAACCAAAATCCCAAATCATATATCCAAATAGTTTAGTGATAAATCATGTTATCATCTGCATTCCTACTCCAACAATTCTTTCTCTGGAGGTGGACAGCATTCTTTTTCATAAGTGCCTCAAAATTGTCCTGGACAATTGTATTGCTTTTAGGAGCCAAGTCTATCACATTTCATCATTCCACAATATTTTAGTTGCTGTGTATAATGTTCTCCTGGTTCTGTGGAGCATACGTTTTAATGGGGAACACATTATAAATAACTAAGGATAGTAGCAGGTGGCAGATGAATCAAAATTCACAATCACCAATTGGTGATATTGAGGAGTTAATGAGAAGACAGGAACTAGAGTGTATATGCAGCTTTTTCAAGGAGTTTGCCTGAAAATGGAAAAGAGAAATAAGATGAAAACTTAAGAAGATGCTATAGTCTACTGAAGTTTTTTTAAGAAATGGAGAGACCAAGGTCAAGAGTCAAAGGATTGGGGGGCAGCTGGATGACTTTGTGGATGAGAGCCAGGCTTAGAGACAGGAGGTCTTGGATTCAAATATGACCTTAGATACTTTCTAGCTATGTAACCCTGGGCAATTCACTTAACCCCACTGCCTACTCTTGCAGCTCTTCTGTTTTGGAATCAATATAGAGTATTGATTTTGTCAACTGGGTTTTTGGGAACCCCAAGTTTGCCCCCGTCCCCTGAGAACTCACTCCTAGGAAAGTCCCAGACTGACCAGTTCAGACTGAACAATAGCCCTCAAAGTACTTAATGATCCCAGTTTAGGTGGGACTAGTAGATAAAGTCAAATGTTAAGTACCCTTTTAGTCTTAGAAGTTTCCCCTATTATATCAGATCTATTCCCAAGAAGACCAACACCAGTAGAGGAGGCTGTGGATAGGATCATGGATTCCATTTTATTGATCATATAGGTACAATATATATACAGTTTTTACACACGATGATCAAAGGAAAGTGATATATCAAGGACATATATCCTTGGTGCCATTTATCATTGTCACCTGCATTGAGGAGTACATACACTTCATCAATAGTAATCTTCAAAGCTTCTTTTGGTCTGTCATTGATGGCATAAGGATTTCTTTAGAATTATAAGAGCACCCGGTATAGCTGATATGCATGGAAGGCCACTTGTCCCTGGGATAGAGCCCCAAGGTTTGTGACAGTAAGTTAACTGGTCAGGATGTTCCGAGCCAACTAAGAAAGTCAGGTGTTCTATAGACAATGTGTTGTAGACCTGCAAGGTCAGACTGGTCCTTACTAGAGTCTTGAGGCAGATCTGCAAATGTATCTTTTCTGACTGCTTTTGCCTCAATGGGTCCAGAATGTCCTTATGGACTTTTCACATTCATATACCACAGCTGTTTTTTTCCCTAGCTATTCCTTAATATGATCAATGGGTATTCACTTTGTTTCCAGTCTTTTGCTGGATATCACAAAAAATATTACTATAAATATTTTTGTACATATATTGGAATTTCTCCTCTGTCTTTGATCTTTTTACTAAATCCTTCCACTTCCAGCTTCCATGAGAGAAGATTGTGGAAGAAGAAATGAAAGAGAAGAGAAAAAAATGAGCAGAAAAGAAGGAGAAGAAAATAGTATAGGTGACATGGACAGGTCTATTAATAAAGTATATCTAAGTTGGAATTTGGAGAGGAGAAATTTATCCAACTTTGTAAGAAACTGAAGAAAATGTGAAGCACAACTCCAAGCCCAGATACTGGTCCAAATTCTATTTCTGGGTTATAAGAGAAGTAGGATCAAGGACATTAGGGGGTTATAAAAGGATTAAGTAGGATTAATGAGGATCAAGGAGGATTAGAATAAAACCTAAAGAGGTGGATTCAAGTATATGGAGAGATAGAGGATAAGTCCAGTAAGTAAGAAAAGATATTCCCCCCCTTATTTTTTTGGTCATGGACTCCTTTGACAATCTGGTGAAGCCTATGGACTTTGTTCTTCATCATCCTGACAAGGGGTCAGTTCAGCAACTTGGAGAGTAGAAGCATTCTTTGAGTCCTTTCAGCTTTTACTCCAGGAGATATACAGACCTACACTATGAAAAGAAATAACAGTCACTTGGTTGAGGCAGAAATATAAACATTTCATACTCACTGTAAGTCAATTCCCTCTGCCCTACATTAATGGTTGAGAATTTTAGCTTTATTTATTTATTGCTTTTTAAAAAAGCTATATCATAATTATATTTTAATAGAATTGGTTTCTTTTGTAATCCTATGTATTTTACACATTTAGAAACCTTATTCTGAAAAGAGGAGATAGACTTCACCAGGTTGCCAAAGGGATCCACAAAAAATGTTAAGAACCACTGATCTCAATTATCTTCTAAATCACTTAAGTGACTTCAGTTGAACAACTTAGTGCCAAAAAAATTAATTAATTGGTTATGTTTTTAGTGATCTCTTTCCAAGTTGACATTCTGTCCATCAATGATTCATTTCATAAGTCTAAAATTTTGATCAGTTCCTCATCCAAGTGTTCTGTCATCTAGCCAATAACTCTCTAACTTTTTTACAAAGATAGCATGAAAAAAATCTGTCAAATATAGCTGACAGATCTGTCAAATATTAGAAGTTCTAGGTTCATATCCTGGTTCTGTCACTTCTTGGGAAAGTTTTTGTTAAATGCAGTTATCAGAGGGACTGCTGTAGCTACGCAGTACATAGTAGCAAATGACCATAGTAATTTAATGCTTGACAAACCTAAAGATCCAAAGCTTTGGGGACAAGAAATCACTGTTTGACAAAAACTGCTAGGAAAATTGGAAAAATTATGGCAGAGACTAGCTATAAAACAACACCTCATACATCAAGATAAGGTCAAAATGGATAGTGATTTAGACACAAAGCATAGCACATTAGAGGATATGGAATAATCTACCTGTCAAATCTATGGATAAAGGAATAATTTATGACAAAACAAGAGATAGAAAGCTATGTAGGATATAAAATGGATAATTTTGATTACATTAAATGAAAAAGGTTTTGCACAAATAAAACCAGTTCAACCAAGATTAGAAGAAAAGGAGAAAGCTGGGGGAAAATTTTTTTACAAGTATCTCTAATAAAAGCCTTATTTCTCAAACATATAGAGGACTGAGTAAAATTTATAAGAATGCAAATCATTCCCTCAATTGATAAACAATCATAGGATATAAATATAGGCAGTTTTCAGATGAAAAAATCAAGGCTATAAATAATCACATGAAAAAATGATTTAAATCTCTCTTGATTAGAGAAATGCAAATGAAAACAATTCTGAGGTACCACCTCATACCTGTTAAATTGGCTAATATGACAAAAAAGGAAAATAAATGCCAGAGGGGATAATGGTGAACTGATTCAATGATTTGGAACTGTGCATATCCTTTGATCCAGTAATACCACTATTAGGTCTGTATTCCAAAGAGATTTTAAAGAAGGGAAAAGGACCTGTTTGTACAAAAATATTTATAGCATCTCTTTTTTTTTGCTGGTAAAGGATTGGAAATGGAGGGGATGGATCTATTGGAGAATGGCTGAATAAGTTGTGGTATATGATCATAATGGAATACTACTGTGCTATAAGAAATGACGAGAAGGATTCTTTAAGAAAATCTGGAAAAACCTACATGAACTGATGCAAAGTGAAGTGAGCAGAACCAGAAGAACATTGTACACAGTAACAGCAATATTATGTGATGAATGTTTATGAATGACTTAGCTCTTCCTAGCAAAACAGTGATCAAAGAAAATCCTCAAGGACTCTTATTAAAAAATGATACCCACTTGATGGAGTCTGAATGCAGACTGAGACATACTCTATGTCACTTCTTCACTTTTTTGTTGTTGTTGTTGTTCAAATTCTCTTTCACAAAATAATTAGTATGGAAAGATGTTTTATACTACAATACATATAAAATCTATATCAGATTACTTTCCATCTCAGGGAAGGGAAAGGGAAGGAGGGTGAGAATTTGGCTCAAACCTAAAAGAAAAACAAAGATTAAACAATTATTTTTTCATGTAATTGAGGAAAAAAATAAAATATTTTTTTAAAAAAGAAGGGGTTATATTGACCCCACTGACCTCAAAGTTAGAACAGGTCTTGTGATATCTCTGGGAAATTACCACTCTTAGAGCCTTCAAATTGATCATATTTTATTTTTTAAATTGTATTTATTTATTTAGAATATTTTTCCCTGATTACATGATTCATGATCTTTCCCTGTTCCTCTTCCTCCCCTCCTCATGAGCTGATAAGCAATTTCACTGGGTTATACATGTGTCATTGTTCAAAACCTATTTTTGTATTATTCATATTTGCAATAGAATGATCTTTTAAAGCCAAGACCCCAATCATTTGATCATATTTTAATTAATTTGATCTCATCATTCCTCCCAGTTGCCATTTAATCACATAGTGCCTTTGGTCTCATTAAATGTTGGTCACTTCTCCTTGTTGTTGCCCCCTCTAATTACTCTTCCCTGTAGAAGTTTATTTAAACCAGCTCTTTCCACCTTAGAGTGGACACTCTAACATTCTTCCCTGTTGTGTGGTAACCTCAAATTGCAATTCCTTTGCCCTGACTAAAGACCCTTGTTGCTACTTTGGTAGGCCTCTCTATTTCAGGTTGTCAGTCACATTCTCGCCTGGCTTCAATTACAAAATATTTCCTCATCTCTAAAATGAAGTTGAATTGGATAATTTCCAAGGTCTATTCTAGTTTTAAAGTCTTAGATTTAGATGGACTCTGGCTTTGAGAAATACTTCACTGAATTATTGAAGAGAAGACTCTGATGTGGAATCCAGAATTTTTCATCCACTATATGTGGATGAAATTAAATCAAACATAGAAAGTTTTAAATTTGCTACTCTCAATATTCAATACTAACACATAAATTGCTATTTTTTATTTCAATACTTTGATAGGTCTATAATCTTATTCCATCAGTGTAGGGCAAACCTATTCACACCTCCTCATCCATATACTCTCTTAATCCTTTATAAGAGTTCCACAAAATATACGAGGAGCCTTCCCTTCGATCTCATAACATTGGGAAAGTATTACTGGAGCACACGGACTGTCCATCTGTCATGCTTTTCTCTCTTCTAATTACACATCTTCTTGGCAAAATCCTTTATATCCTTTTAGATGGATGTTTATTAGTAATAAAAGCTGTCTGTTCTCTTATCCTTTGGGTACTGTCAAAAAAATAATCATTACAAAAAAATAAGCCTTCACTAGGAATATCACAGCAATCCAAGCATTTCTTTAAGATAGAGCAGAGCGAGGGAAAAAAAAAGCAAAAAAGGCAAGACCCGGCTAAAGGAGCAAGGCCTGATTCTAGGTTACAAAAGCATTTCCTTTTACAGGGAATCTATAAACATGCTTATCAGGATGGTCAGCAGAAGCAAGACATGTGACTTGTGGACATCTGGACTGGATACCTGGGTTGGCTCATTTGCATATCAACACCAAACATTTAGGCTACCAGATGTTCAAAAGAGAATGTCTCCCAGACCTTAGGATGCCTTCATTAGAATATCTGGTCTGGGTATCTAGTTGGGCGCTGTCTGGAACTGGCTCAACTGGTTTTAGTAGGGCTGTGTCGACTCCTTAAAGGAAGCTATGGGCCCCTGCTCCTGGGATTTAGTAGGCATGTGATATATTCCTAATGGTAACATTCGATTTTATTACAATTAAAACATATGTAGTTATGTCTATATTGTATTTTAAAAATTATATCCAAAATGATTTTATCAGTGCCCTACAACTGAAATTCTTGGAAGAATAAGAATTCTTTGATTCTCGATCACATAATATTTGTGTTAAAAAGATAGGTCTTTATGTTAGGGGGAAGTCTGGAGTCATAAAAAGCATTACACAATTTCCCAAATACAATTCAAAATGTTCTTTTCCAAGTTCACTGTTTATCTGAATTCCAAAATATATGAAAAATTGCATAATCAGTACACTGTCAAGCATGAATCAATTATAATCATAATCAATAAAAAATGTTCAATGCCTACTCCATACCAGGAGATGTGCCAAGTGCCAGGGACATACAAAAAGGCAAAAGTTAGTCATTGAGGGGGCAGCTGGGTAGCTCAGTGGATTGAGAGGCAGGACTAGAGACAGGAGGTCCTAGGTTCAAATCCGGCCTCAGACACTTCCCAGCTGTGTGACCCTGGGCAAGTCACTTGACCCCCATTGCCTACCCTTACCAATCTTCCACCTATAAGTCAATACACAGAAGTTAAGGGTTTAAAATTTAAAAAAAAAGTTAGTCATTGCCCTTAAAGAACTTACAATCTAATGGAGGAGACAACAAATAGACAAATATGTACACACAAGCTATACTAAGAATAAATAAGAATACTAAGAATAAATAAGAAATAAGTAAGAGGGGATAGAGATTAGAAGAGATAGAATTCCAGCCATGGGCAAAAGCCATAGAAAAGGGACAGTCAGGAGTCAAAGCATCACCAAAAAGGAATAATTAGAAGGCCAGGGCCTTTGGAATTTAATATATATGAAGGCGAGTAGAGTATATGCAATGTTGAAGGGGACAAGTTAGGAAGGTCTTCAAAAGATAAATAGATGATTAATTATTTGTCCTAGGATTAATGGGGAACCACTGGAATTTATTGAGTAGACTGGGAGTTGAAATGGCCTATGATTTAAGATGACTTTGGCACGGTCAGTGATAGGACAAGGGGGCAAAGTAGAGTTGATAGTGTAGAGCTGAACCACATAAAGAATAGAGCTATGATTCAAGGTATAGTGAAGGATGTAATGATAAGAGGTAATGATCAAATGAAGGAATTTTGGAGTGTATGAACATGGAAATGACAGATCAAAGGTCTGACTAGCTCTGGGGGTAGCTGAGGTGGGCATGAAGTAGGCCATGAGTAGATTGAGGGACTGAGAAGTGAGGATATTTGAGAGAGTATCAATATGTATATTGAAGTTTCCTGGTATGAGGTGTCAGAGGGCCTCCATTTCTAATGGCTTTGCTTTGTTTAGAATTGCATTGTTTCTAGATCTTGGTGAGGAAAATCAGGATTAACCTGATAAAACAATGACACATGTCCTGGGGGGTAACCCTGCAAATGTCCCTGAACAAGAACAGTTCATATTGCCCTGAACAGTCCCCAAGTCTGTGCAGATAATGGCAAGGTTGTCTTTTTCCATGATATCAAAGGAATATCCTGGTTTACATTCCAAGTTGTTAATGAACATCTCCTGTTACTACAGAGAAGTTTTTTTTTTTCTTGTGGATCAATCCCAGAGACTCTCTCCCTTCTTTCTTAGCATACTATAAAACATATCTTCCTCTTCTCTGGGCTTGATTCTATCTCAAATCTCTACATGTGTGTTTGTTTTCTCTCTTGTAAAGGAAATAAGCAAACTTATTGGGCACTCTATGACTCTCTGGTTTTTGCAGGGCTAATAGGTATAATGCCTGTGGCTCTTTGGTTTTCAGGGGAACAAAATAACTGTTCCTTTCTGGTTTTTAAGGTTTAACAGAGAAAAGGAATTGAGAAAGGGAAAAAAGACTTTGAACAAAGAATTAAACTCATTGAGGAAAGAGGGAACATCCTGGAAGTCAACAGAGAACAACAACTAAGATCTAGATGAGGTAATTGTTATGTTTGTAATAACAGGGATGTTGGGAAGCTGATGGACTGGCCTGGGCTGGGAGTCTGCAAGACTCTCCTCCTCCCCCACAAACAGGCTTGAGTAAGTAGGGAGAGGGTAAGGTACTCCTTGCTCTCAACCTCCCCCCCCCCCCCAGCAGTTGGTTTTCAGTTGAAAATGGAGACACGGCAGTGTGTCTTCAAGCAAGATTCAGCAAAGACAAATCTTTAATGATGTTCCCTTTTCAAACTTATATTCCCCACAGGTCTGATTGAGGGACAAAGGAGAAGCTTGATCTCTTGATGTTAAGGACTGAGAAGGATCTGACTTCTTAGGCTGGCAACTGACAGGAGCCAAGCTTAATGGCTGTAGTGAGTATACCCAAATAATACTCAGGCACTGCTGCTAAAGATAAAGCTTATATTGATAAAAGAAGAAGGGAAGCCTGGGAGGGATATCAAGGATTTGGATAAAACTGGGAAGCCCTGATAAGTTAGGTAGGAACTGCCCCTCAGGAGGGAGTGGCAGACCTTTAGCTAACTTGCCCTCAAAGCAATAGTAATTACTCCTAATATCTAAATAACTAAATGAATAATAAAATACTATTGCAATGGTCTAATTACATTACACAGGCAAACTCCTGAGTAGAAACCACAATGGCTTTTGCCACTATGGCCCCCCAGGCAAACCCCAAACTGGGAAAAGCAAACAGAGAGACCTGCTCACCTCAACCCTCAGGAATCAACTGTTTAACTCCTTTACAACTGTCCCCTCATCCAGAGTTCTATGGGGGGGGGGTTCCCCGGAATTCTGGGTGAGGCTTGACCCTGTACATTGCAGGAATTCCACCCTGCCATCTTCTATAATACAGTAATTAATTTGGATAAAGTGAGCCTTAAAGGAGGAGAGGTTGTTGAAAGATGCTGGTAGACTGGAGAGTAAGGGAATAAGCATTGGGGGTCAAGGAAGGCACCAAAAACCCTGTGACTAACAGTGAGTTGAGAGAATGTGCGAAAGCATACTTATTAGAGTACTAGAAAGGGTGCCCAGTGATGCAGTATAATCAGGAGGAAGTTAAGCCTCAATGAAAGCCATAAGATAGAAAGAGGGAGAAAGGAAAAGATTTATAATGAAAGAAAGTTTGTTTATTCTTAAGCAGGCATAGCAGAGAGACCTGTAGAAGGGGAGCTAGATCTGGAGTGGAACATTTGGAGGTTAGTGTTGAGGGCAACAGATATAAGAGAGTGAACAGTTAGGGATAGGGAATGGGGCTTAGATTTTGGAAAACCTTACTTCTCTTGACATTTACTAACTTTGTAATCCTGGGCAAATCATTTAAGCTCTGTGTGTTTTATGAAATTCCCTAGGATATGTGTCCCCTGTGACACAATGCTAGGCAGGTTGCAATGCACAGATTCACGCTATGAGTTCCTTAATTTGAACTGATGAAATAAGTTTCCTTCCATATTGGCATGCATGGCACTGTTATACCAATTTATCATTTGCCCATTTATTACATTGGACAACAATGAAAATAAATTTCTTATCTTCATATGACTAAAACTGAAATAGACAGATGAAAAAGAAAGAAAGAATTCTTTAAAATAACTACCCAGAGAAGTCTGCCTAAAGAACTTAAACAACTAATCAGCCATATGCCCTTTCACATCTCTACCATGAAACCCCATTTTTTACTTATACAACATTGATATTCATATACTTTGAGCTGGTAATTGCAAAAATATTACAAAACCCTTATCTTGTAATGATTTCAAATTCTTTGTGCTAAAATACCATTTGATAGCTTTATTTTATAGGGTGTTAAAATGTCACTCTTCTTACAAAAATGAATTTCTATTGATTTTACACATGTCATTTTTGCCTGTGTAACAAGTGGATCTGGGAAATGTATAAAACTACATTTCCCGTGATCCAACATGGTCCAACTGGTTTCCGTTTCCGGCGTCTTAACGCAGGGGAGCGCTTAAATCTCGTGGGTTAGGAGGGAGTGGTCTCTCTCCTCTTTGGCGAGTAGGCGCTTGGCTAGGAGGCAGTATGGAGGCGGCAGTTTTGAATGCTTACAAGCGCGTGGTCTAATGATTTTATCTATCAACATGGCTTTAATTAAAATACTAATTTATATATTTATAGCAGCCTTTATCATTTTTAATATTTATACCTGTGATCATCTTTCTTGCATTATTTACTTCTAAGGTTACTTTCAGTAATCGTTTGTGCCGTTTTTAAATAAAAGAAGTCAATATATTTGCTTTCTGTTGAATATATGTATAATAAAGACATGTATGAATTTCATCTTTATTAATTTACTATCAGCGTTCCATTCTATTGATTATACCATTATAAATATTTGTATCTTATCATAAAATGAGTTATGTTAAAATTGAATAACATTTAAATCCATAAACATGACATTTATGTGTTTCATCATTTTATAGCTTAGATGCTAAATTCCAAACTTAGTGATTGTGAACCTTCCTTTTGAGTTGGTATTAAAGAAGGGCATCTTAAGACCAGCTTTTTCTAGTCCTGTTCCCCAAATAGATCCATAAACATATAGTTCAACTGCTGATTATTTTGCTTTTAGTAGAAAAACTAATTTATAAAGAGGGAAAATGTAATTTCATAATAGATAACAAGGTAAAAGCTGAGCATAGCCTGGCCTGTAACCCATACTTTAGAAGAACAAATTTCAAAGCATTCAGAATTGAGAGAAAAGATTGGTAAGGTGCTATTTCTTGACACTCAAAAAAAGGCAGTTGATTTAAGAGTTATGGATGGTTCTCAAAAATTAGGTTTTTGTTATTTTCTTAGGCAAGGCATGGTTGTTAGTGGGATAGGGAGCACCTCAAACTTAGAATGCTTAAAACAGAACTCATCTTTTCTCACAAAACCTCTCATTTTCCAAACTTCCTTATTACTCTTTCTTCATTTCTCTCCAACCTTTGACACTGTCAGCCACTCCTTTTCCTTGATAAACTTTTCTCTTTCTTTTTAGGACATTATTTTCTTCTGGTTTTCCTCCTACCTATCAACCTACTTGACCACTCTTCCTTAGACTCTTTTGCTGAACCTTCATTTACATTACATTCATTAATAGGGAGTATCTCGTAGGAGTCTGTACTGGGCTTTTTTCTTTCCATATACTATTTCACTTGTGATCTTATCAGCCCCCATAGATTCAATTGTCATCTCTATGCTGGTGATTCTCAGCTCTACTTATCCAGTTCTAACTCTGCTGGTTTCCAATTTGTATCTCCAACAGATTATTAGACATTTCAAATTGAGTCTCCTATAAAGATCTTAATTTCAACGCATCAGTACTGAACTCATTATCTTTCTTCCCAAACCCTCCCTCCTTCCAAACTTCCCTATTACTACCAAAAACTCTACCATCCTCAGTTGCTCAGGTTCTCAGGCTTGGTAACATTGTAGACTTCTCACTTTCTACCCCACCTCCATATCCAGTATGTTGCCAAAGTCTGTTGATTTTATTTTCCTAAGATCTCAAATACCCCCTTCTCTCCACTGATACTGTCACCACTGGTGCAGAGAGTCATTTTCTTATACCTAGATTATTGCAATAGCTTATTGATTGCTCTGCCTGCCAGAAGCCTCCCTACTCCAATCCATCCTTCCCTCCACTGTCAAAATGACCTTCCTAAAGCAAAGACTTGAACATTTTGCTGCTTTCCCCACTTCAGTGGCTCCCCATTCCTCCAGAATCAAATATAAAATCTTCTATTCAGGTTTCAAAGTCCTTTATAATGTGGTCCCTTAACCTTTTCCAGTCTCCATACACTTTATTCCTTCCTTTCCCCCATGCTCTTCCTTGAACAAGATAATCTGTCTCTCTATGTCAGTGGCTCAGTGGATTGAGATGCAAGCCACAGGAGGTCCTGGATTCAAATGTGGCTTCAGACATTTCCTAGCTGTGTGACCCTGGGCAAGTCACTGAATTCTTATTGCCTAGCCCTTATAACTCTTCTGCCTTGGAACCAATATACAATATTGATTCTAAGACTGAAAGTAAAGTGTTGGGGTTTTGTTTATTTGTTTGTTTTTTAAGAGAGACTTGTTGGAAAGTACCAGACATTATGGCAATAAGGTGAGATGTTGAGGAGGAGATTAGAATAGCAGCTGCTATGAAGTAGGCCTAGACACCAATCCCAACCCTCTGGTACTTTCTCTTTTTCTGTTTATTTACAGAGCTAATCCTGATTGGGCCTCTCACCATTGAGCTCCTTTCTCTAATCCCTCTGAAAAGCAAAAGAAAAAGGCTTGCATACAGTAATAATTTGTCCCTCAAGTTTAAGCATATTCCTTAGTGAGAAAATGGACTTTGAAGATTTTACTCAGCATTCCCCTCCCCCCCACCCCCCAGAAAACCAGAGTTGGGCACTTCTTGACATTCAAATGCATGAACAACAAAAAAAGTGTAAACAAATGTAATGAAGTCAAAGGAGTGAATCAGTGTGGTGAATTGGGCAGAGTTCTGGATTTGAGCAAGAGATGAAATCCATCTCTGTCACTAATCTGTTAAAATGAGCCTCTGATTTCTCTTCTGTGTTGCTGATAAACACAAAAGTAGAAACTATGAAAATCTAAGGGAGAAAAGAGGATTGAAATGAGAAATAAAACTAAGAACTCTCTTTGTTAGGGGAAAGCAATAAAATAGATGACAATAGCAAATCTAACTTTTTTTTAAAAAGAGGAAAACATAATTAACAAATTAAAAACAAGAAGGTAGACATTTACAATGTTTAGAGAGGATTAACAAAAATCCCTTGAAATGCATTTTAGAGATAATCTTTAGTCAAGAAAACTAAATATTAAACTATCATCCACTTCTTACTAGAGAAACAATGAATTTAAAAATCAAGAAAAGGCATATATTTTTGGGTACAGCTAAAATGGGAATTTATTTTGCTGGACTATGTGTATTTATAGTGAAAGTTTTATTATTTTTTGTTGTTCATTTGAGGGAACAGTAGCAGGAGTAGATTATAAATGCATGTAAAATAAATTGACAAATTTATTTAAGAAGCTAAAATGATCAGAAACTATTTTACCCTATTGTATGCCACCAAAACAAAAAATGTGAATGAAATGGCTAAATATTTACAAAAATATAAAATACTTATATTAACAAAACAGGAAATTTAGAATCAAAACAACTCAACTTTAGAAATAGAAATCAAGCAAAGCATAAATGAACTCTCAAAGAAAAAAAAACCACTAAGGCCCACATGGATTTATAAATGAATTCTATCAAACATTTAAACTACAAATAACTGTTTACAAAATAGAGAAAGAAAACTGTCTACTGAATTCCTTGTATAAGACAAATATTGCTCTGATTTCCAAATTGGGGATAGAGATGAAATAGAAAGAGAAAATATAGATCAATATCAGCAATGAATGTTGATGAAGAACATAAAATAAACTTAGCAAAGTTTAAATAATATTTTTCAAGTAATTATTTACTGTAGCCAAATTAGATTTATGCCAGCACTGCAAGAATGGTTCACAATTAGAAAATCAAAAAACATAATAAATTATGTGAGAACAAATTGTATTTGAAAATTATTTTAAATTGCATTTTAATTTTTTTTTCAGGTTTGTATTCTCTCCTTTCCACCTCTCTCCCCTCTATAGAGAATCAAGAAAGAAAACCCTTTAAAAACAGATACAATCAAACAAAACAAATTCTTATATTGTCCACATCTCTTTTTCTTAATTTGTATTCTGTGTCCATCACTTTTCTGTCTGGAGGTGGGTAGCATGTTTCATAATGTACCAATGGAATTGTGATTAGTCTTTGTGTCAATCAGCATTCCTAACACTTTCAAAGTTGTTTATCTTGACAATATTTTTGTTGTTGTATAGATTATTCTTCTCCTGGTTCTTCTCTCTTTTTTACTTGCATCAATTCATTCAAATCTTCCCAAATTTCTCTGAAACCATCCCCTTCATTTCTTATAGCTCAACAGTATTCCATTACATTCATATATCATAACTTGTTCATCCATTCCCTAATTGATGGACATATCCTCAATTTCCAATTCTTTTCCACCATGTAAAGAACAGCAATAAACAAATAAACAAACAAACAATAAATAAATATGTGTGTGTGTTTCCTCTTTCTTGGTATCTTTAGGGTACAGATCTAGTAGTAGCATCACCAAGTAAAAAGTTTAATAATTTTGCAGTTATAATTCTAAATTATTTTCCAGAATGGCTGGACCTATCCACAGTCCTACCAACAATACTTTAGTATACCTGTTTTTTCTTAACCCCTCCAGCATTTGCCATTTTCCTTTTTTGTTTACTTTGCTAATTGATGAGTGAAATTGTATCTCAGAGTTGTTCTAATCTGCATGTCTCTAATTATTACTAACAAAAATATTTTTAAAAACATGATTGCATCAATATATACAAAGAAGGCTTTTGACAGCATAATCACTTATTCATGTTATATATTTTTAAAATCCTAAAAATAAAAGATTAGGGATTAGATTTATAACTTCATTGGTACAGAGAACTTCCAGGTGAGAAACTCCCCGTAGAAATTTCAGGTGGCACTTTTTCTGTGATTTATAGTCTTTAAAAAAAACTATTTATTTTAAGTATTCTTTTCTTTTTAAATCTTGAGTTCCAAATTTTCTCCCTTTCACAACTCTCCCACCAGAAGGCAAACAAAATGATGCCAATTAAAAATGTGAAATCATACAAAACATTATTTCTATATTAATCATGTTATGAAAAAGAAAGGAAAAAATAAAGAAAGCAAGACAATTATACCTCAATTTGCAATCAGATTTCATCAGTTTTCCCTCTGGATATGGATAGCTTTCATTATAGATCCTTTGGAATTGTTTTAGAACATTATATTAGTCAGTCTTTCACAGTTGATCATCATTACAACATTGCTGTTATTGTGTTCATTGATCTCCTAGTTCTTCTCAATTCATTTTATATCAGGTCATATAGATCTTGTCATATTTTTCCTGAAACCATCCCCAACCCTTATCATTTCTTCTAACACAATAGTGTGCTACCACAATCATATGCCACAACTTGTCTAGCCATTCCCAAATTGAGGAACATCTCAATTTTCAATGCTTTTCCACCACAAAAAGAGCTGCAACAATATTTTTGTACATAGAAATCCTTTTCCTCATTCCTACATGTTTTGGGGGTACAGACCTAGTAGTGTTATTGTTGGTCAAAGGGTATATACAGTTCTATTTCCTTTTGAGTCTAGTTCCAAGTTCCAAATTGTTTTTTAAAAAATCCTTACCTTCTGTCTTAGCATTAATACTAAGTATTAGTTCCAAGGCAGAAGAATCATAAAGGCTAGGCAATGGGGGTTAAATGACTTTCCCAGGGCCACACAGCTATGAAGTGTCTGAGGCCAAATTTGAACCCAGGACCTCCTGTCTCTAGGTCTGGCTCTCAATCCACCAAGCCACCTAGCTACCACACAGCTGCCCCTCAGCTGCTCCCACCCCCAAATTGTTCTTCAGAATAGTTGGATCAATTATCCAACAGCAAAACGACAGTGAATCAGTGTATCTACATTCCCTTATCCTCTCCAGCATTTGTCATTTCCGTCAAGTGTGAGATGGTACCTCAGAGTTGTTTAAATAAGCTTTTCTCTAATCAGTAGTGATTTAGAGCATTTTTTCATCTGACTATAGAAAGCTTTGACTTCTGAAAACTGTCTGTTCTTATCGTATGATAAATTTATCCATTAAAGAATGGTCTTTAAAAAAACATAAATTTGACTCACTTCCTTTCATGCGTGATGGAATACTTGTCGATGGGTTCATGGGGAGCTGCAGTGGGAGTTGAGCAGAGCCCTGCCCCAAGCTAGTTGCCACCACACGACTGGCTGTGAGTTGGGAGTCAGATCTCAGCACATTTTGGTCTACAGAGATGCCTGGACTGAAACCTGCAGGGGAGAGTGGCAGGCTGAAACTTAGAGCGCAGGGAGATAGAAAGCAGAGCGAGAGCAGAGAGACAGAGAGGCGTGCAGTCTATCAGTGCCATTGAGTCAAGAATTATGGGAGCTTTGGGGGCTGTGAATGGGGTCACAGATTTCATTTCACTGAATATATAGGTCCAGTATTTATACAGTTTCTACACTCTATGATCAAAGGAAAATAATATATCAAGAGCCTACATCCTTGGTGCCAGTTAGAGCACACAGGTGTCACCTGCATTGAGTACGTACACTTCATCAGTAGTCATCTTCAAAGTCCTCTTTGGTCTGTTATCACTGGCATAAGACTTTCTTTAGAAGTACAAAAGCACTAAGGTACAGCCCATACTTGTCCCAGAGATAGAGCTCAAGGTTGGTGATAGTAAGTTAACTGGTCAGGATGTTCTGAGCCAATGAAGAAAGCCAGGTGTTCTTTAGACAGTGATTTGTAGACCTGCAAGGTCAGACTGGTCCTTGCCAGAGTCTTGAGGCAGATCTGCAAATGTATCTTTTCTGATCGCTTTTGTCTCATTAGGCCCAGAATGTCCTTATGGACTTGTCAGAATATAAAGATTTCAAAGAAACAAATGACGATATATATGTAACTTGAGTCCCAAAGTCCAATAGTATGGGACTTATTCCTCAATGATGGAGATCAATACCCTGTACTTATGTGAGAGGCAGAGAGGTTAATTAGTAAGAGTGGGACAGAAGAGAGCTTATTCTCTTCAGTTTCTTCAGGCTATTCAGTCTCTTTGGGTCCTAAACACGTTTTCGGGTGCTTCTGGTTTCCAGCTTTGAGAGAGAAGATGAAAGAAGATGGAGGATTCTAACCCTACTTCAGGTTGCTTAAGGGTGAAAGATTAAAAATTAATATCCAATACGCCAAGTATTTTATTTTATAAGATTTATTAATAATCACTTGAAGTAGAGGAAAGTGATATCCTGAGTAAAGAGCAGTTTCCTGGACCATGAAAGTGGGAGAAAAGAGAGAGAAGGCGAGATTATACCAAACTTTATCTACAAAATGAAAGGACACAACGTGAGGATGAAAGAGGAATGCTGTGAAATGTAGTTCAAGGGTACAAAATTCTAATTACACAAGGGAAAATAGGAATTAGAAGAATGATGTGAGAAGACCTGGTAGTTCTTATCATTTCCTTGTCCCCAGCTTGCTACCCTAGATAATTCAGAGAATTTCCCATTGGGTGAGGTATGGGACTTTTCCTCTTGATTGAACCATTACCTAGCTCCAAATGGGAGGGCTCCTTTGCTCTATGTTTTCTGACATATATATTCTCCTATGTTTTCTCATTTCTATTTTGCTATGTGTATTCTGCCTCTCTTTGAACCAGTTCATTTCCCACCTTAGTTGCAAGGCATCATTCCTCCTCTCCACCTTAGTAAGCTTCTCTTTATGTGTTGTCTCCCTCTATTAGGTTGTGAGCCCCTTGAGGGCAGGAAATATATTATGCCTTTTTTTTTTTTTTTTGGTAACACTAGCCCATTGCACAGTTCTTAGAACATAGTAGGTATTTAATAAATGTTTATTGACTTTGACTCTAATCCATTTTTGAACAAGGATACCCTCTAAAAAAAAAAAAAAAAGGAATCCCCTCTAAATCCTACTTGATAAGCCATCATCTGGCTTTTCTTGAAGAACTCCAGTGAGGGGAAGCCCAGAACCTCTTATTATTATCCAATTTCACATTTTGAAAGTTATAATAGTCATGAAAATTTTCCTTATTTCAACCTTCCCTGGCAGTTGTCTCATGATATCATGGGTTCTGTTTCCCCACCTCATAATTCTCCGATATCCCTCATTATTACTTCTCCTTTTCCTTAGCTTCTTCCTAAACACCAAAAGTATATATTCAGGTGTTCATCAAGGGTCCATTCTTTTTTTTAAATTTTTTAAATTTTAAAAATTTTTAGAATATTTTCCCATGGTTATATGATTCATGTTCTTTCCCTCCCCCCAAAAACTCCCCTCACCCCCCCTGTAGCCGATGTGCAATTCCACTGGATTTTACATGTATCATTGATCAAGACCCATTTCCATATTATTGATAATTGCACTAGGGTGATCGTTTAAAGTCTACATCCCAAATCATATCCGCATCAACCCATGTGTTCAAGCACTTGTTTTTATTCTGTGTTTCTACTCCCACAGTTCTTCCTCTGAATGTGGATAGCATTCTTTCTCATAAGTCCCTCAGAATTGTTCTGGATCATTGCATTGCTGCTGGTAGAGAAGTCCATTATGTTTGATTGTGCCACAGTATACCCGTCTCTGTGTACAATGTTCTCCTGGCTCTCCTCCTTTCACTCTGCATCACTCCTGGAGGTTGTTCCAGATCACATGGAATTCCTCCAGTTCATTATTCCTTTGAGCACAATAATATTCCATCACCAACAGATACCACAATTTGTTTAGCCATTTCCCTAATCGAAGGACATCCCCCCCATTTTCCAATTTTTTGCCACCACAAATAGCATGGCTATAAATATTTTTGTACAAGATCTCTTCGGGGTATAAACCCAGCAGTGGTATGTCTGGATCAAAGGGCAGACAGTCAAGGGTCCATTCTTATTCATCTTTTCTTCTCTATTATTTGTACTCCACACTCTCTGTATAGAGTGACAAATTCATTCTCACAGCTGTGATAGCCATTTTTATGCAAGTGACTTCAATGCTTACTTAATGTAGTGTCTGGCATATAGTATGTGTTTAATAAATACTATTGACGAATATATATATTTTCAGGCCTGAGCTGTCTTCTGAGTTGCAGACCCAAATCTTTAAGTAAATACCTACATGAATAATGTCACCTGGCACCTCAAACTCAACATGTTCTCTACCTTCTCATCAATACTCTTTCTCCTTCACAATTTTGCTTATGGCACCACAGATCTTGGAGTTACCCTTGACTCTTTCTTCCTTTTTCCCCCTCATACCCAATCAATAACCAAATGGTTGATTTTATCTCCAGAACACTCCTTGTATTCATGCCCTGTTGTTTATTCCCACTGCTAGAGCTAAAAATGGGCCCTGATTATCACCCCAGGCTTATTGCAATATCCTTCTAACAAGGCTTCCTGCATCTATTCTCACCATTTCAACCTGTTCTTTTCAGAGCTGCAAGAAAAATATTTTTAAAGAAAAGGTCTAATTATATCACTCTTCTGCTTAAAAAATATTCAATGATTTCCTTTTGCTTTGGAATAAAGTTTAGGGGTAGTGAGATGGCTCAGTAGGTAGAGATCCAGGTCTGAAAATGGGAGATCCTGGGGTTAATTCTGCCTTCAGACACTTCCTGGCTGTGTGACCCTGGGCAAATCATTTAACCCCAATTGCCTAGCCCTTACCACTCTTGCCTTGGAAATGGTACTTAGTATTGATTCCAAGATGGAAGTTAACAGTTAAAAAAAAGTCTTTGCCTGGTATTCAATTCTCTCCATAGGAAAGTATGATCTAAGATCACACTGGAATATAAGAAATAAGTTGCTTAGTTTTGAACTAATAGAAAAAGGTCTGATTCCATTTTAACTCATTGCACTGAATGGAACCAATATGTTTTAAGAGCCTCAGTGTAGCATTACATTCACTAAAAGGGGTTAATATTCCACTCTTTTCTTTTCTTTTTTTTAAAAATTTACTTTTTTATTTACAATATTTTTCCATGGTTAAATGATTCATGATTTTTCTCCCCTCTCTTTTCTCCCCCCTCCACGAGCTGACAAGCAGTTCCACTCTATGCCACTTTTTTCAAGCCTCACTTGTGTGTCACAAAAAATCTGCCATAATCAGAGAATGAGGCATAAAAGGTCTGAGCTTAATCTATTTATCAGAAAGACTAGTAGTTACCAATACTAGAGGTCAGTTGTCTCTCAGTGACCAGACTCCTGACAGAATTAGAATAGGTTTTATACAATTTAGTGGTTATGTAAGGTCCAAAAATGTCCCCCAAACTAGGATTGTGATTGGTTCTTAATTATGCTACCTGACCACCTGACATGAGTCTTCACCCATCATGGTGCCTGGGAAACCCAAATTAGGCTAATATCCTCTTTAAAAAAAATCTTTACCTTCTGTCTTAGAATTGACATTAAGTTCTAGAGCAGAAAAGTGGTAAGGGCTAGGAAATTGAGGTTAAGTGACTTGTCCAGGATCACACAGATAGGAAGTATCTAGGTCAGAATTGAACTCAAGGACTCTTGTTTCCAAGCCTGGCTCTCTATGCAATGAACCACATAGCTGCCCCTAGCATCTTGTAAGAACCAACCCAACAGTGTACTACTACTAGACCAGAGACTTTCCAGAATTTATTGTGTTATGAAGGGCAGCATAGACTTAGATAAACTTCTGTAGCATTCTCCAGAAGGTTCTCCATCTACTACTTCCTGTACCAATGGAGCCTTGCACTAAGCAAACACCTTAAAATCAGATTAACTTGTCTATCTTTTTTATCTTCCTCAACTGGTGTTTGATTTTGTTCACTAAATGAGGGTTGGGCACAGTAACATTCTAAGCTTGAAAGCCTTAAAACTTAATTACAATGATAAAGTTTGATTTCCATGATTACTATAAGTTTGGTTATATTGATTACCAATATGATTAACAAAACTCTTACTGTAAATCAATAATGAATTTCACATATGAACCTTCTAATATCCATAGGATTTTTCAAACTGGGCAGTGGAAACTTTCTAAGTTCTTTAATCTTTTTGATGACTCATATTTTTCATCTGTACAATGTGTAGGTGGGACAAAATGATCATTAAGATCCGTTCCCACTCTAAGATTCTGTGGCTGTATGACTCACACCTCTCACATTGTATCAGTGATTTCTGGAGGTGGTAATGATGGGTGGACATCTCCTGTGTGAACAAGAGCCAGCCCAGGAATGAAGAAATGAAATAAAAAAGCTTTGATTCACCATCTCTGAAAGGTTGCTTGACATTGTACTAAGCAACGTTTAGAAATTTTAAAGCAGTGACCAAATATTAAATCAGTAATGATAAAATAATAATATTATATCAACCATAGGAGAAAAGAAATAAGAAATTCAGTGTAAGTGGCTATCATTAGTTTCTCTCCAGTTATCTGTCCTTGACTTATTATTTTGAACACTCTGAATTTAGATCTGTTCACTTTCAGAAGTGTTGACTGATTTTTAATGAGTCTTTTTCAAAATTTTCCTTAGGACAGTTCCAAGATGTTAGATTTATGTTGCTAATCATTCTTTGATTCAAAAGTGAAGGTTTTCCAGACCACATTTTAAAATATAGTCAATTCTTTTTATAATAGTCCATGATAAAAACCCCATACTGCTTTATAAATTAGACTATTTACTGGTTCCCACTTCACATCAAGTACATTTTTATAAAATTACATGCCTATTGATCAAGTTTCAGCACATTGGAGCACTTGCAGATGGTGTAAGTTTTTCTACAGCTCCATCTGCTGGCTGCTACGCAAAACTAACTTTAAAAGAATCACTGGGTCCAGAATTACTATTTCTACATTTCTATTTATTTTTTCTGCACATCAAATGCTAGAAATTTGTAAGCCAAAATAAGGCAGGATATTCATCATACTACTAGATGATGTAATGGATTTCTATTTTAGAAAATGGTACAACACTGGCTAATCTTGGAAGAGTAGTCATAAATAATAATAAGTTAATGGATCTATGATTTCCCAAATACCAAATATGGTCACTCTTTCTAACAGTGAAGATTGTAATCTCTCCATATGGAATAATAATAATAACTTAAACATATATGACACTTTACAGTTTATTCAATGCTTTTCTTACTATAGGTATATGAGATAGGTAATGGGAGTATTATCATCTTCCTTTTATGGAGAAAGAAACTGAGTCTCAGAGAGCTGAGATGATTTGTACAAGGTCACACAGCCAAAGAGTGGCACACTCAGAGTTCGAACCCAGGTCTTTGGACTCCAGATCCAAGGTTCTTTCTCCTACACCATTCTATCTCTCACCAAGACTCAAGGCAAAAAATTTTTTAAATTGCTCTTATCTTCTGCTTTTACATCACTGAAATTTCCCCTGACATCCCTCTTCCCTCCCAAGACAGCCATTCCTTATAACAAAGAATTATTGGAAAATTTTAAGGTTATGGACTTTTTGAAAAAGGCAGGGGCTGTGGAAAAAGCATGATACAATTTCTGAGATATAATTAAACCCCAGTCTTCTCTCCCTATTCAATTCTGGGCTTAGCTCATTTAAATGTGCATATACATTCACATGGGGGGAAATGTGTATGCATATATTCATCGTGAATACATATAGACACACACATATATCTTTATATACACACATATGCATATGTGTGTATAAAACTATTGAGACTGGGAAAATTACTGAAATTGTCAATACTCTAGAGAGTATTAGTGAGAAGGTGCCAATCTGCATTTGTAGAGGAAATTCCTTACTGATTGTACCCTATACTGAAGAAATTACAGGCACGGACTACATAGATGTGTGTGTGTGTGTGTGTGTGTGTGTGTGTGTGTGTGTAGTTACATTATGAATTGAGGATATTGTAAGCCCTTGAGTAGTTCTATTCAGGCATTTAAGTTCCTTCATACTAAATTCTCAGTCTGTGCAGGCACTAAATTCATTATTTTTTATTTTCTCCCCTTCCCCAAACAATGAAGCCATATTTCCAATTAGTTCAAGAACATCCAAACTGCTCAACATACTTTCAGTCCAGTACATGTGGAGTTGCGGTTGATGTAATAATTATCAAGCCTCTGCCCAGAGCATCCTGTGTGACATTAACAAACACACATGTTCAAAGTCCAAATTGAAGTCCCTAATGAAGGCAAAGTTCCCCAGATGCTCCTGTTCTCAGAGGACATTGTGCTAATTGTATTAAGTCCCATGCTACTACCTCCTTAATAAAGGCTGTTGTCATTTGAAAAAATCAGGCTAGTTATCTACTTAGGAAAAAAAACAAAGTGGATTTAAAATGCATAATGCCCAGATTATAATATGCAGTTGGACAAATAGTCCAATGAGTTAGTCCATTGGTAAACATTTATATATATACACACATGTAATATAAAACAAACACATATATGTAATTGGAGTATTGAAGCACATGTCAAAGCTCTTTACATTATTTCGATTCTGATTTAAGTGTTTGTTTTTTAGCTGTTCCGACTCTTCATGACCCCGTGGACCAGCTCATGTTTGTTGTTGCCGTGACACTATTTATCCATCTCAACCTCCACTGTCCCCTTCTCCTTTTGGCTTCAATGTTCCTCAACATCAGAGTATTTTCCAATAATTGTTGGCTTCTCATTACGTGGTCAAAGTATCTAAGCTTTAGGGCCAGTATTTGTCATTCCAATGAATTGCATTAATGATTTTTTAAAAGTAACAACTGATTTGGTCTCCTTGTTGTCCAAGAGACTCTCAAAAGTCTCCTCTAGAAACGTGATTTGAAAGCATCGAATCTGTGGCACTCACTCAGCTTTTCTTATAATGTTATTATCCCCTTTTCACAGATGAGGAATCTGACGTTTCGGGAAGTTGTCACTTTCCCATAGTCACAAAGCTAGTAAATATCAGAAATGGTTTTGAACTCATATCTTCCTGACCCTAAATCAAACAAGCACTCTAGTCACAATGTCGTGATGCTCTTTCTAAGCATTTTTCATTCATAGTTTTATAAAATATTCTCAACTTTATTTTTTTCAGGAGGCTGATTTGGTGGATGATGAAGTCTTACTTTCAGATACAAATCTCTATTTTTTTTAAGACAAAATTAAATATTCTGGGTAAAAAATTCTAGTGTCCCAACTTTAGAGTTTTGTTTCTACTCACCAAATATAGTCAATTAATTATAGTTCTCTCTATGCTATTTCCAAGAAGTAATAAAATGGGTAAAAATACCAAACAAATCCCTGGGCAGAGCAAAGTTATTGTTTGATGGAAGAACTCTACCTTGCCCAAGGCAAGACTTTTTCATTGTCCTCTAACATGTCTACAAATGTTTCCACAAATGATCATATATATTTGTTCAAGATTTAGATTAGACTTCAGTTTGAAAGAGGCAAACTTCTGCTTGTGAGATGTAATGGAATGTTTTCATAATTTTCTTTGACAAGTTAAATAGGAAATTTTTTAGACTGCTAAAATGATCCAGTTCTGTAAAGCCTTGCTTCCTTAGAGGAGTCCCTTTTCCTTTTTGGAACTCTGTTTCTTTGTATGTAAAGTGAGAAAGTTAGCTAAAGTGGACCTGTTGGTAAAAGCACATATCTTGGAGTCTGGAAATTCAATTCTTCACAACTCTCACTTGTGTGACATTGAGGAAGTTACTTACCTTTTCTGGGCTTCAATTTAAAAACTAGATGGTTTCTGAGGTCCATTAAAGTTCTTGGCTTATAATCCTGTGACAATAGCCTGGGAGGTCCTTTATAGATCTATATTAAGTTCTTTTCATGGGATGAAATGCCACGTTCACTTTCCCAGGTTAAAAAATTCCAACATATCTATTAATCATAACTATCATCTTTTTAAAAAAATTATCATTATCTTCAATGAATCTTGACTAAAAATGTGCTGGGGCAGAGACTATTTCATATCTCTCCACTTCGTGATCATAGCTCCTCCTTTGGCTTCTACTATCATTTCTATGTTTACAGAGAAATGTGAAATTGGCCTGGAGTCAGGAAAACCTGAGTTCAACTCCAACTTCAGACTCTTAATAGTTGCGTGACCTTAGACAAATCACTTAATCTCTGTTTGCCTCAATTTCCTCATCTATAAAATGGAGATAATAATAGCGTCTATCTCCCCAGGTTGTTTTGAGATCAAATGAGAATAACTGTAAATCACTTAACACACTGACTGGTTCATATTAGGCACTTAATGTTAGCTATTATTTTTACCCTGGGACATTGCTCCTGAGCTCCAGGTCCACCTTTGCAATTGCATTTTTCAACTTAACTTTTCCAGTTCATGGTTCTGCCATAGCAATTTTACTTTAGTATATTTAAGTCTGAATTAATCAGCTTTCCCCAAAACTTGTTCATAACTTTAGTTATGAGGTTAGGTTTGAAAATTTTAGTATCTTCCAATGAAAATATGAACAAAATTTTGTGTCTTAAAAATGTAATTTACTTTAATTTAAAGACACCAAATTTGTGGTCAATTTAGATGCCACTAAATTTATAGCAGATTTTAAAATTTCTATAAACTAATATGTGAAACAAAGCATAACATTTATAGAAGCATCCATGTGGCATCATCTGTATATGAGCATTTGATAGACAAAAATAATTCTTTATCAAGTCTTTTTTTTGAGTCTTCATTATAACATATATGACTTCATATTAATTAATTGTTTCAGTTTCCTCAAATGTAAAATAGAGAAATCTTCCAAGGTTATTGTGAGGTTTAAATGAGATAATATTTATAAGGCACTTAGGACAGTGCCTTGCACACAGTAGGTACTTAATAAATGTTTGTTTTCTTCTTTTCTTGATAAGGCAAAAATAAATACCCATTTGTCACAGAAAATAGAATTTTCTAGCATTATAAATATGTGTACTGTATATATAAACAAAACTAATGCTAAGTGTTCTTCATTGTGTCTCCTTGCGTATTGTGCCCAAGTTGCAACTGACTTTGCCTATCTTTAGTTCTGGCCCAGAGATTTCCTCTTAATAAAATGGAACTATTTGCAGAGCTCAGTTTAAAAACTATATAAGGAATAAGGATGGATCAAACAGTTATTCAGGATTTAAAGAATCCTTTACCTTCCACTTTCCTACAATGGTAGTTTCTTCTCTTTCGAATGTATGGCTCTATCTAAGAAAAGATAAAACTTATACTTGAGAGAAGTACAGGACTTATCCTGGTTGAGGATCAGGGCCGATTTGTGTCAGAGGTGGTTTTTTGACCCAGGTCACCCTGGCTTAGAATAAATTTCTGTCCCATAGCATAATAACCGATACTACAAAAATCAAGAAAAATCTGTCCTGTATTTTTAGATGTTTTTAAAAGGGATTTACCCAAACAGCTATCTATTTAAAGAATTTCCTTCTTTGTAGTTCTGTAACAGTTGCACAGGTGACAGCAAAATGATATTGATAGGGGCAGGGTGTTGAGAGTCAAGCTTAGAGTTGGGAGGTCCTGGGTTCAAATTTGACCTCAGACATTTCTATCTGTGTGATTTTGGGCAAGTCACTTAAGCCTAAGTGCTTAGTGTTTACCACTCTTCTCCTTGGAACCAGTACTTAGCATTGATTCTAAGACAAAAGGTAAAGGTTTACAAAAATGATATTGGTATAAAGAGTTAAAACATGAGATTCCAACAACAAATTCTATCGTCTAAGTGTATCTAAAGGGACTTCCCGTTATTTAGTATGTGCCAGCGGATTGTACACATAATTAAATGCTTACTGTAGAAAAAGAGTGACTGAGTTACTTTCGTTGTTGCATACAGCAGTTTATAGCAAGCTCCCCCCGAGGCTCATTCACTGTAGCCACCTATTCTGTATGACCCCCAAGGGGATCCAAGGAGATTTTATGAAGTCTGTATGATTTCTTAAATCAATCTCTGTCTCTTGATCTGTGTCTCTTTACAGCCCCAAACCCCGTCCCACTCCATTTCTTCCCTGCTAGCAGACTGCCTACGAAGGGGAGTCTCTCACTCATTGGGCTGTAAGTGAGAAGGGCGTTACAATTATTATCTCATTTGATATGAACTAGCAGACTAGTGGAACATAAGGAATCAATTCCTAGCAAACAGATCAATAAATAATTGTAATTGAAGCTGAAGGTCCATAGAGGGATCATAAAATACTCACTTCTCCTGAAACATCATCATTATCATCAACGTCATTGCTAGCATTTTATAGAGTGCTTTAAGGTCCTTGTTATATGTATGTTATCTCATTTGATCCTCATAACAACCCTGGGAGGTAAGTGCTATTATTATCCCCATTTTATAGATAGGAAACCTGAGGTAAGGAGAAATTAAATGACTTGTCCAGTTTCACACAGTTAGTGATATATCGGAGGCAAGATTTAAACTCTGGTCTTCCTGTCTCCAAGTTCAATGCCTGTATGTTCATACAGCATCCATATATGTCTCTACAAACACTCATACACACACACACACACACACACACATATATAAAACCTCTCTTTCTTTCTTTCTTCCTTTCTTTCTTTCTTTCTTTCTTTCTTTCTTTCTTTCTTTCTGCATTCATTCATTCATTCATCCATTCACTTATTCATTTATTTTTTATTTGTTCATTCATTGATTCATTTATTTATTAAAAACCCTTTACCTTTCGTCTTAGAATCAATACTGTGTATTGATTCTAAGGCAGAAGAGTGGTAAGGGCTAGGCAATGGGGGTTAAGTGACTTGCCCAGAGTCACACAGCTAGGAAGTGTCTGAGATCAGATTTGAATCTAGGACTTCCTGTCTCTAGACTTGGCTCTCAATCCACTGAGCCACCCAGCTGCCCCCAAACAGCCCCTTAAAGAAAAATCCTTTGAGCATTTGCACAGTGCCTGGCACAGGGTAACAGAGCAGATGGTTAACAAATACTTGTTGATTGATTGATTGCCTCGTGCCACTATAATATATTGTTTCTTACTAAGGTCTTAGGGTTTAATATTTCCAGGAATATTTTTAAAGCAACCCATAGTGGGCCCAAGGCTGAAGACAAAAGTAGGAAATCACCAAGGGAAGAATTTTAGATATCAGCAGGGGAGATGTTTTTGTATGGAGGGACTTCCCTGTTATTGCCTAATCATATGACATTGGTGACTCATGCTGGTCTTTTGAGTAGACAGAATGAGTTACTGTCTTACTTACTATGAATTTTCCCAATACTCCTTGTCCATCAATCTCCAAGAATGATCAACTATTCCCTTATTTCATTGATTCTTGCCATTCTCATTTCCTCAGGCCCCTGTTCTCTACCAATGTATTAGGGGTGTAAATGAATTAATATCACTTTATTAGCTAAAAACTGCATTTTAATAATGATCTTTTGAAGATACCCCTTTAACTCAGAGAATTCATCTAATATGAATAATGGGACCCTGGCACTGCTGGTGAGGAGGTACTTACCTAGGAAGGGAAATGGAGTATAGGGACATGGAAAAATAGAGGTCTTGGGCTTACACTGAATAATCTACAAAGGTGACTTCTGAACAGTGATAACCAGCACTCCTTAGACACAAATTAGCTAGACAACATGGTACAATCTAATATATGTCTAGTGTTTTCTTTTCTTTTTTTTTTTAAACCCTTACCTTCTGTCTTAGAATCAATGCTGTGTATTGGTTCCAAGGCAAAAGAGTGGTAAGGGCTAGGCAGTGGGGGTTAAGTGACTTGTCCAGAGTCACACAACTAGGAAGTGGCTGAGATCAGTTTTGAACCCAGGACCTCCCATCTCTAGGCCTGGCTCTCAGTCTACTAAACCACCTAGCTGGTCCTTGTCTAGTGCTTTCTTAAATGGATTCTCTTGTTCCTCACAGATCCTGGCTAGGATGCAATATCTTTATTCATTTAATTTTCCTACCATTTCTATTTGAAATGGATGGTGTTATTCACAGTTGACTTTAAGTTACTGCTTACATTCTTAGTTTTGTGTGTGACTAATACTAGTATATCTTAATCAATACAACAATGTTAAAAAAAAAAAAAAGACCTAACATCATTGGTAAAAGGTTCTGTTTACTTTATTAACCAAGAAATAACCTACTTCTAAGAGGTACAAGTTAAAAGCAGAATCAAAAGCTTGAGACTAAAGTGAGGATCAGCAACCTGGATGATAGCCAGGTCTAAACTTGAACAGTTGCTCTGATTTCTCAGTCACAGAGGGGATCTGGCCTGGGGCATTTTAAGAGGAAATGCTAGATCTGCACACCTAATCTTGTGAATAAATGGTAGTCACAGGCAGTTATCTACAGAGGACAGACAACCTGAAGATCCTGATGGGTGAGGACTAGACATGGGTAGCTCCATATTGTAGCTGTCATGCAGTCTTTCTGAGTTGGAGATAATTCTTTTTTTGTTGTTGTTGTTGTTTTTAATCTGGTTCTCACAAATTCACTTGTTTGACAACGTAGACATCATTTGTAGAAACTTATGCTATTTGTGATATTCAGGCCATAAGTCTCCACTGAGCAAGCTATTTAGAGGATTGATTTGCCCTTTTTTATTTGTGTTAAATGATTCATTTAACTGGGTTGATCATACTGCTCACCCTGTTATTTTAGACCTAAACACTCAATAGACCAATGAAAAATTTGAATGTTTTAATTTTATACAGCATATCATGACTCTGCTGTTTGTTATAAGGCCTTGGCAAATTGCTTAATTTCTCTCAGTCAATTTCGTTAATGGTTAAATGGGAATAATAATCATCTCATTATTGATCTCATGGAGTTGTTATGAGAACCAAATATAAGTAAAACCTTTCTCAAACCTTAAAGCACAATACAAAAGTCAGTTATTATTTTTGTGCTGTCGTTTCAGCTCTGAAATACACATTTTCATTTCTTTAAATCCATTTGAAACTGTCTGTCTAGAAGTTCATTGTTGGTGATCATTACTTGCTATTTAGTATTAACAGGTGATTCTAGTGATATAGCTCAATAAGGAGATGCTTCCTCAATAGCAAACCTAGGATTCAGTACCAAGTACAACATTAGACATCGCCATTTTAATGTCAGACGGTCAGTTCAGTTTGCCAATCTTCCAAAAGATATTCAGGGTTTCTTAATTTAGTTCTTTGCTTTTTTAGTTGATCCTTTGTTTTTTAATGGCCCTTGTAATTCTGAAGAATAAAATTATTTCTTACTATTAATTCCATCTTTTTTTGCATAATTCTACTAGATCTAAGCTTTCTTTACTTCTCTCCATTTTAATCTGTCAGAGATTGGTATTTTATTAAAACTGAAAGATCTTAAGATCATTTTAGAGATTGAGGGAACATATAAAGGCTTTAAGGATTATGGAGTGGCCAGATATCTTTTCTTCATTTAAAATAACTGTATAGCAAAGTATGTTTAATTCATGTTTAGGAACTTCAAGAAGATATATTGCTCAATGAAACCAGATGAGATGATAATTTATAGTTTTAGTCTCAGAACACTGTCATGATAACATTTTATGATAGTAGAATACTATGCTGTTTTAGACCACTATGATAAATTAGTTTGCATAACAACATAACTTGTGCTGGTATAGCCTGCTAAGTGTGGTGAGGTGAACATGTTATATGAGACACATTGCAATTTGTCTTTTCTTGTTCTATTCAATAAGCACTTATTAAATGCCTATTATATATCTGAAATCATGCTAGGCGCTCAAGATACCTTAATTCTACGTATAAAACTCTTTTGAAAGTGAACTAATTTAAGAAAATATATCATCAGTTCTGGCCAGTTGGCAATGGTAGCTGAGGAGACAGATGTAGATGAATGTGTGGGTACTCTCAGGTGACTTTTGGTAGGGCCAGAGTCTGGCCACCTTCTTAGAGTTCTTGCTAAAAGTGACAACTCTGCCTACATAGGATATGACTAAGAGAAATCATTCCAAGGGAAGGTCCTAGAAGGTTAGGGAGACCTGAGAGCAACAGCCTCTCTGGAAATCAGGAGTGCCTTCCATAAAGTGATGATAATTTTTTTAAGGTAAGCAAAGTGTTTTCCATGTATTATCTCTTTTGGTCTTCCTAACAAACAAGCAAAATAAGTTACTTTTTAATCCCATTTTATAGATGAGAAAACAAGCTGAGAGAGATTAAATGTCTTCAGTAATATTTAAACGCACATTTTTTTTTACTTTAAATCCAGCACTGTCTACACTGCACCATCTAGTGGCCTCTTGAAGCCTGATTTTGTGGAGGGAATTTGTCTCCTGAAACCTGTGTCCTGTATTATTTCTATCTGTTGAAACAAAATTTCTAAAAACAAAGCCTAATCACAATGCATCCTCTTCATTGAAGTATATAAGTATAAAATATATTTTTCACACGTGACATTGGCCATTATCAGAATTGATAAAGTAGGATTTACTTTTGTAAAAAGGCATAAAGAAACAAGGACAATAAGCACTATAGAAAAGCGAAGAAAACAAAAATGCTGTGGTTATGTTATAATCTTGTTAAATGTTTATATAAATAACTATGAAACAAAAATTCATGGTCCAATCTGATCAACATTTATTTAGTGCCTAATCTGTGCCAGGAACAGTGCTAAGGGTTGGGCATACAATTAGTATAGAATGCCCCTGCCCTCAAAGAGCTTATGATCTAAATGGAAAGACACACAAAAAGAGGACAGGAAGAAGCTGGGGGGAGAGAAAAATCAACTTTTTTTTTTTTGTAAAGTGAAATGTTTGTTAATGCTTGTCAATAAATAACTTAAAAATAAATAACAACAACAAAAAAGAAAAAGTAAAAAATACAGTGTAGAATAGTTAAATTTGTGAAGTACTTTCTTATAATTGGGTCATAGTTCTCATCTAAGTGCAAAGTGAGTATATTACGTAATAATTCCAAGTCTCACTGTCTAGAACAAAAATCATTACAATTTGTTATCTCCAGGTCTCAAAAAGCTAACTACTTCTTTTGCTAAGAGATGCAAAAGAAACAGAAGCACCGGATTGATTGACAGCTGCCAGTGTGGGAGGGAGCGTGCTTCGAGTACGCGCGCGCGCGCACTCCAACTCGCGAGGGCGCGGTTGGCTGGGGAGGCGGGTGGGTCGGTTGACCGACACCTAGTTTTGCTGGCCTGCCTGTTCCAGGGCGGCGGGACGGTCGGCAGGGGGCGCTGCGCCCCCGCGTCGCGCTCAGCCTGCCCCTGGGTGCTCTCCGCGGCGGTTCGATTGGAGCAGCCGCCTGAGAACGCTTGGCGCCATTTTGAAGCGGAGAGGAGGAGGAACGGCCGGGCGAGCTGCGGAAGGGGAGGGGAGGGGGGGGAGGAGGAGGCGATTGGATGCGGCGGCGGCGGCGGCGGCGG
>NC_058132.1:134183492-134194497 GCF_016433145.1 Gracilinanus agilis | reverse complement strand
GCGCTCAGCCTGCCCCTGGGTGCTCTCCGCGGCGGTTCGATTGGAGCAGCCGCCTGAGAACGCTTGGCGCCATTTTGAAGCGGAGAGGAGGAGGAACGGCCGGGCGAGCTGCGGAAGGGGAGGGGAGGGGGGGGAGGAGGAGGCGATTGGATGCGGCGGCGGCGGCGGCGGCGGCGGCGGATCCCGGAGAGCAGCGGAGTGAGAGGAGCAGCGAGTCCGGCAGCCGGAGGTAGGAAACAATTCAATTAACGGGAGAAAAAGGTCTCTTCTTGCTCGCCCCAGCGCACCATTTTCCCGCGGCCGGTGGTGTGTGGGTAGGGGTGCGCGCGTGTGTGTCTTTGGCGGGGGCTGAAGCGCCGCCCGCCCGCCCTGCTGCAGCCGCGGCCGTCCTGTCTCTAGCTTGGCTCGGCTTAGCTCTCCTCGGACTCGCGGGCTGAGCAGCCCTTTGGCCGGGAGGTGTCTCGGACTTCGGGCAGGAGAGGGGGCGGGGGCCGGGACCCCCTGTGACCCACGCCCACCCCCCTTGCACACACACACACAAGATAGACACACATACACACGCGTGCGCGCGCCGCTGGCTTTATCCGCGGCTTCTAAGAAATTAAACTTGCCGCCTTCCTCCGGGTGGGGCTGCTGCGGGGCCGGGGCCTCCCGGGGAGACGGGTGACCTTGGCGGCGGGGGCCGAGGGGGTAGTCCTGGGTCTCCTAGCCGCCCCCTTCTCGCTCCTCCCCTCCCCCAGCTCCCCGGTGGCCGCCGCCGCTGGCCTGGGCTCGGGCTGTTTCGCGGACCGCAGGCGGGCGGCGCGGTTCTCCTGTTGAATCCTCTGGCGGGTTTTTTCCCTTTCCGGGGGTGGGGTGGAGAGGGGAGGGAAGAGACAGCGCTGAGAAAGCTGGGGGGCTGCGGCGTTCTCGCTTGGCTCCAGTCCAGGCGCCCCCCCCCCCCCGTCCCCTCTGCTCGACTCCCCTCCCTCTTGGGACCCCAGTATTCGTCCCCTGCGCCTGGAGTCCGGGATTTCCCCTTTGCCCACACGTTGCCCTAGCCTTTGCTCTGGGCGCGGAGAAAAGGCTACAATCTGTCCGTCTGTTTTATACTGTAACTTGTCAGTCAGTCACCTGAGGGAAATCTAACCTTCCGCCAATGGAGGCTTTGGGTAGGGGAACCCTAGAATCTAATTGAGAAGGACTAGGACTTGCTTTAAATTACTGCACCCTGGTGACAGTTGTGTTTGATCTGATCCTCAGGGAGCCTTGCAGTTTGAACCGGAATGAAAAGTGTAGTAGAAATGCGGAATTATTCAGATGTTCTTGCACCTTGGGGACTGGTTTTTGTCTCCCTTGTGGACACTTTAAAAAGTTTTCTGGTTATGAGGATGCCACCCTTGTATTTTAATTCTTAGGGACATACATTAAACTTCTTATTTTAAGTATAGTTATTTAAGTTACGAATTTGAACCTTGAGATGTAAACCTGCATCGCACTGCACTGCATTTATTAATGGGATAGCATGAGTTCAGTGCAGGTTTGAATCTGAGAAAGGGATGTTTCTACACAGCACTTGTGCATACTAATCTGTACTGTTAAGCAGGAGGTAATATTAGAGAACATATTTCGAAGAGAGCCCTTTGAAAATGCCTTTATTTATATCAATTCGTTTTATTTATTTCTACCCTTTATTATGAAATATCTAGTGGGCTGTTACAGTCTGCGTTGCCTTAGTGTCTCTAATGTATCTTTTTACATTTAAGGATATTTTAGCTGTTCTTATTTCTGAGATCCTATATTCTCTTCCCAACACTTAAAAGTCTGCTTAAATTTCCTTAGAGGCAGATTATAAATAATTTTTCAATCTTGCTTTTTAAATTTTGATTAGCAATCTAATCAACACGCTCATTTAACAAATCTAGAAGTTAGTGCAAGAATTGAATGGATTTTCTATGTTCTAAACCACAGTAATCTACCAAATGAGAAAGTTAAAATAGTATGAAGCTTAAATCATAATTAAGATTTGCAGGAACACATTTTGGTCTTGATACTCATGCCGATTAGTATTGACATAATTAAGGACAATAAACCTTCCCTCAGGTGTTAGTTGTTCAAGGGCATGTTCAGCCCCTAAGATACCCTACTTTTAGTCTGTGTTGGCATCTTCAATCTTATTTTCCATATCAGTACAAAACCCAATTAAAATCTATTGCTTTTGAAGGATAAACAGATAAGTAATTAAAATTTTACATTGTAATGATTTGGCTTTTTGATTTCAGAATTAAATTTAACCCCCCAGGAATTGTATGTGTAATGAAAACATCTTGATAGCATAAGTTTGTTAAAAAATGAACTAATCAGATGCTCATTTGAACATATTTTAAAAATATACATAGATATATATGAAGTTTATTTCAGAAATACAAAATGATACATTTAAGCTGCTTTTTCTTAACTTTTATATTTTTTTGTTGTACTATCCTATTTTTCTTTGTGGATCTGAATTGTTCTTTTTTTTTTTTTAATAGAGCTTTTAGAAATAACATTGTCTTCAACCTTTATTTTATTCTTTTCTCCATTGTGGTTGTCTCCTTATGCCAGCCATTTAATTCTAATATTCAAAATCTTCTCTTTTCTTGCAATTTTCTTTTGCTTCATTTTCTAGGAAGTAGAGGAAATATTGGTTTTGGCATTACTGATTCTTGCTGTCATGAGAAGTTATGTGATCAAGCTTACTTATTTAAAATATGATTTGTTGGTATGAATTGACTTCTGGAAAAAGTAGTTTTGGGTTTTGAGGTCATCCTGCAAAATTGATTTAAGATAATCCATTTAGACTAGGGAATTATTAAATAGTTTGTTATGGCTGTGTAGGAAAGATACCTTTCATTACTCAGGTTATTCTTTTGAGAATGGTAATGTGTTGGAATTACGTCCACAACTTGTGAGGAAAAAGACTTGTTCAGTGCTTTAATTTAATGTAAAGGGTCCTTAAAACTTGTTGGGAAGGGCCATCATCTAATTTGTGGAAATAGCATCCAGAAGACAATTCTCTCTTTTTTTTTTTTGGTGGCAGTGGGGCATATGTTCCTCTTGTTGGAAAATAAGTATATTTCAGTGATTTGTACTAGCTATATTATACTTATAAACAAGGTATGGCTTTATAGGATTATGGACTCATTGCTGAAAGGGAACTTAGAGCCTATGTTTGTCCAACTCCTTTAATTTTGGAAATAAGGAAACTGAGGCTTCAGGTTAAAGTACTTCTCCAAGCTCTACCAGATATTTGGTGATGGAGCCTGGACTGGGATTCAGGTTTTAATTCCTGATCCAATGGGTCCTTCCATTTAGTTTTTAGTTTGTGTGTGGGAGTGAGCCAGAGCCTGAACATAGGGTTCTTTGTATGGCAGTAAATTATTTCTTTCTTAGGCCACAAAATCATCCAAGAAGTAGCATTTCAAAGTAAACTACCAGATGTTCTTTTGCTTAATCTAGCTTTGACAGCTTCTATTGAGATTCTGTCTAGTTACCTGCTTCTGAAGATGTCTTTTTGTTTTTGTTTGGTTTGAAGCTGCTTTTTTTTATGGTATAATTTTCCCCATAATATAATATATGATGGTAATTTATTTTTTGTGAAACTTATAATTGAGAAAACTTAAGGTTATCTAAAAATGCATAGTGTTTTTACTTTTTCCTCTTAATTTTCAATCTGTTCCTGAGTCAATATATCCCTCCGAGGATTTCAGATATTTAGAAAAGTTTGTATTTATCTTGCATAGGGGCAATTAAAAGTTACTAACTATATATACATATGTATTCAGTATTGCCATTGGGAATGGATTTATCTTTTAATTTTCTTTTGGAAACTATGAAATAGTTTGTAATTGAAATAGTAATGTATCTGATTTTGGAGGAATGCTAAAGACCAATTCTTTGCACAGTATTCTATTATAAGCTACCAGAATACAATAGTTTTTTTCCTTATGTTTTCCTGGTGATAAGAAAACCACTAATATATTTTTGTCTCCTATTAGTAGTTTAAGATTAAAAATTAATTTTTCACTGAGATCATTATTCTCTTTAATTTTATTGTCAATGATTGATCATATTGTGTGACCAACAAACTCAAGGCCAAGATATATCAACAGAATTTAGCATTATAATGAAGTTAAACTTAAGAATTTGCCTAACACATTTTTCTGGCAGAGTATTACTGATCTGGGTATTTTGACAGATCTTCTCTTCCCAAAATTTGGGAGCCAGGACAGGACTGGTTTTTTCTCAGTGGTGGAGAGGGGCTGTCCTCTGTAATTAAGGAATGAAAATTGGGTAGGACAGCCTAGAGAGCAAGGAGATGAAGGAAGGTAGACGACTGATAGAAATTTTTACAAGTATAATGGGGAGGGGCAGTTAGATGGCTCAGAGAGCCAGGTTTAGAGACTAGAGGTCTTGGGTTCAAATGTGGCCTCAGATACTTCCTAGCTATGTGACCCTAGGCAAGTCACTTAACTTTCATTGCCTACTTCTTACTGCTCTTCTTCTGCCTTGTAACACATACAGAGTATTGATTTTAAGACTGAAGGTAAAGGTTATTGTTGTTTTTTAAGTGTATAATGAAGAGGAGGAAGGAAAATTTCTGATTCTGGAGCCAGGAGGGAACAAAAATTTGTTGGACTGACTTTAGTTTAATTTATCTGAAGCCAATTTGCATAATAATCTAATCACTGAAAATTGAGATTTCTAATAAGTACTTACATTTTTAGGATTTCATATGTCATAGACTGATGGTAGATTGGTAGGTAGAGCTCTGGTGCAGGAATTAGGAAGACCTGAGTTCAGAGGAGGCCCCTGACAACTAGTTGTGTGACCAAGAAAAAGTCACTTTAAGCTCTGTTTGTCTTAGTTTCCTTAACTGTAAAATGGGTATAGTAACAGCACTTATCTCCTAGGGTTTTGAAGATCAAATGAGATTATATTTGTAAAACATTTAGAACTGTCTGCCATATAATAGGTGCTATTTAAATGCTTATTCCCTTCCCCATGTTAGCTACTATTACTTATCTTTATATTAAAGTTTAGAGATTTTTTCTGCTGTCTCTGTACTTCTTACCATGGTTAGAATTTTTCCCCCATTTACCTTAGGATGGTTATGGCTAAAACTCACCTTTATTTTTATATATATATATATATTTTGTTAAATATTTCTCAATTAAGGGAGGCCAGACCTAGAGATTAGAGTTCTCTGGGTTTGAATATGGCTTCAGACATTTCCTAATAACTGTGTGACCCTAGGCAGTTCACTTAACCCCATTTGTCTAGCCCTTACTGCTCTTCTGCCTTGGAACCAATATACAGTATTGATTCTAAGACAGGAAGTAAGAATTAAAAAAACCCAACCTCATATCTTTTTACTTGGAAAGTTTTTTTTTAACAATCAATTAAAAAAAATGTTGAGTTCCAAATTCCCTCCCTCTTTCCATCTCCATCCCCCTCATTGAGAAGGCAATTTGTTATCAATTATATATGTGAAGTCATGTGAAACATTTTCATACTAGCTATGTTGCAGAAGAAAATATAAACAAGAAAAATAAAGTTTAAAAAAGTATGCTTCAATATGCATTCAGAGTTAATCAGTTCTCTCTCTGGAGGTAGGTAGTATTTTTCATCATGGATCTTAAGGAATTGTCCTGAATCATGGTCTTGATCAGAAGAGCCAATTCTTTCACCATTGGTAAACCTTAAAATATTGCTGTTACTTTGTACAGTGTTTTGGTTCTGCTCAGTTCACTTTGCATAAGTTCATATAAGTCTTTAGTGGTTTTTCTGAATCCATCCTACTTGTCATTTATTATAGCAAATAGTATTCTATCATAATCATATGCCACAGCTTGTTTAGCCATTTCCCAGATGATGGTCATCGCTTAATTTATAATTCTTTGTGATTACAAAAAGAACTATATTTTTGTACATACAAATAGGTCCTTTTCTCCCCTTTGGTCTCTTTAGGATATAGAACTAGCAGTAGTATTATTGGGTCAAAGGGCATATACAGTTTTATAGCTCTTTGGGCACCTTTGGGCACAGTTTTAAATTGTTCTCCAGAATGGTTAGACTAGTTTACAACTCCCCTAATAATGCATTGCTTTCCAGTTTTTTCACATCCCTTCCAGCATTTGTCATTTTCCTTTTCTGTTATTTTATCCAGTCTAAGTGTGAGGCAATATCTGAGTTGTTTTAATTTGCATTTCTCTAATTAGTAGTGAATTAAAGCACTTTTTCATGTGACTATTGATAGCTTTGTAAATTTCATGTTTATTATTAAAAAGTATTTTTAAAATCAAAGACAAGCAGGCTGATTTATCGAATGGAATATTGGACTTTGGAGGCAGGGAGATTTGGTTTCAAATCCTATTTACTACCTCTGACACTACCTGTTTGTGACCATATGATCAGGTCACTTCCTCTTTGATTACTGGTTACTTTGAGGTCTAAGACTTAACCTATCAAGGTACAGGCAGTAGTCTGTTGGTGGAGGGAGTTCCCACACGAAGTCTGTGTCATTGCTATGTTTGCCAAATTATAACATTTCTTATACTGTAGGGCGATTGTAACTCCTTTTAAGTAGTTATACCTTTTTAGCTTTTTTAAAGGTACCTTTATGACCTTTATTGGTTTATTAAACAAATTAGCAATATCCGATATTCATTCATTTTCTTACTCTTTTCACAATAAAGAGAATGGGATGATTATGTTGGAAATATTTTTGAACTCATTTTATTTTCCATGACAATTTAAATCATGATGATGTAGGATTTAAAATATTAATCAACACTTTGATACAATCAGTAATTATATTTGCACTTAGGGCTATCTTTAGATTTTCCAGGCAATATTGATAGTTCTTTTGACAGGAGAAAGGCATTATAGTGTAATTGCATAGAGTGCTGGATTTGGACTCAGTTGATCTGGGTTCAGATCCTATCCCAAACATGTATTATGTCTTCTAGTCTGTGCATAGCATTAACATCTTTAGGGCAAATTTCATCATCTATCAAATGAAGGGGTTGGTATTGTACTGAAAGGTCCCTTCCAGTTCAAGTCCGTGACCTTTTTATTCTATGATAAATGTGAGAAGGCTGTTATCCATTGATCTTTGCTCTATGCACACTTCATTTAGATTTAAGCACCATTAGACTTCCAGAGACTTTGACAGAGATGGTGGATAGCTGCTGCTTGAAATTCAGGATCCTGTCTTTCAGTGATGATATTCTTCTTTGGCTGTCAATGAAGCATACCTCTATTGTAGCAGTTTTACTTTGGCATGTAAATAGTGAGGAGGGATGAATTAGGCAATGGTCAGCATGCCCAATCCACATGTTCTTCAGGAAGTCTAAAATAGAGTACTACTTCTGGTAAGGTATATCCAGAATAGAGGAAAGATACAAAACAGAGTGAGATTCTCAACTTTTTATTTTCATGCATGTGTTCTTTAAATGCAGTGGTGGAAGTGAAAGGAACATCCTCTGTGAATTGACATTCAGAAATTTAAATAGTAATCAAAATATTGTCTTAGCTAGTTTATCTACTTAAAAAATAACACAACTCAGCTAAAGTAATACCTAGAATAGGGAAAAGGCTTGGTTGTTGGTGGGGGTGGCTGGAGTAGGGCTATTTAAGGGAAGAATTATTTAATATCTAGGAAGATGTAATGATTTTAGTTGCTGAGAGACCTGAACATGGAGTTATTATTCCTGAATCTTAGTCCCTATGTGACCTTGGACAAGTCTGAATCTTTTAGATTATCTGTAAAATGGCAGGGTAATAATTATTGTACAGGCTCTTTTAAAAGGGTAACTGTGAGAAAAGTGTTTTGTAAATTATAAAGTCACTACATGAATGTAAGCTGACATTGCTATATCTGTGCTGCTACAACTCCGGTGTTAGTGTCAGGAAAAATTTATTGTAGGTGCGAAAAGAGCATAATTTCTAAAGTAGAATGCAAGTTGTAATAGATTCACAAATCCATGTGATCCATTGGGATGACTGTAATCTGTTGGTGTTAATATAAAAGCAGAGAGTATAATTGCAGCAGTTTGTAAATGCATGAGAAGGATTTTCAACCCATCTGAATATATAGACAGTCTAATCAAAGCTTCTTAGTAAGTCCAATATGAAACGGCCAAATTGGGTTCAGTATTCCAACTAATCATTCAATAAGCATTAATTAAGCACTTGCTTAAGGTAATGGGGATACAAGAAAAGAAACTAAACAGCACCTGCCTTTGAAGAATTTATTTTCTTATAAGAAGTGACAATTTACATGTATGAAAGTAAATGCATAAATCAGTACAAAGTAATTTCGAACATGGGCAGTAGTTGGGAGAGGGAGGATCAAGAAAGGCCTCATGTAGGAGGTGAACTTCGGAGGAAGCTAAAGATTCTAAGTGGTAGAGAGTGAGTAGGGAAAACATTTTAGGCATGGGCAACAAACAGCCTGTGGAAAGACATAGTCAGGAGATTTAGAATGTTGTGTTTTGGATATTATGAGTGGAAGTTTGTGAAGGGGAGCAATACATAAATAATCAAGTATTATTAAATGTCTACTATAGGTCAAACACCATGTCAGGTACCTAGGGATACTAGGTACAGAGGATGAAACAAGGCTAGAAAAGGCAGGTTGGAGCTAGATTATGAAGACATTTCAATGTCATATAGTTTATTCTTAGAAGTTTTAGGGATCTTTTAAGAAGAGATAGTATGACAGGTATATAGAAGATGAATTAAAGAGAATAGTGTCTTAAGGCAGAGGACCAATTAGGAAACTTTGCAGTAGTCCAGGCAAGAAGTGATGAGAACGTTACCTATATTAGTGGCCTTAAAGAAAGAGAGAAAGGGACTTGGATGAGATGATTTAGAAGTATAACTTCCAAAAAAATGTGACAATTAATTGGATAGGTGGTAGAGGGATAAGGGAGAGTGAGGAGAAGAAGATGATTCAAGGTTGTGAATCTGGGTGAGGAGATAGATGGATGATGGGACCCTTTACAGAAATAAGGAAGTTAAGAGTAATGGGCTTTTAAGGGAAGAATTACTTCTTAATGGAAACCATGGATTTGGCTTTCCTGTGGACATTAAGTGGGAAATGTCTAATAAGTACTTGCTTTCCTTTTTTACTGGAGCCTTGGACAAGGAGATGGCCCTCCTACTTATAAAAAGCAAACCCAGCCTTGCTCACCTTCTGCTTTTTCTTATTTTTACATCTCCCTATTATCTCCTTCCCAGCTGCCTACAAACACATCTATATTCTCCGCCTTCTTAAAAAACATCTGATCTGACCATCCTTGCTGGTTATCATCCTATCTTTCTCCTCCTATTTGTGGCTAAACTACTTAAGAAAGTTACCTATAGTCATTGTCTCCAATTCCCCTCTTACTCACTTTAAAAAAAAAAACAACCCACCCTTATCTTCCATCTTAGACTCAATACCAAGTATTGGTTCCAAGATAAAAGATCCAGTTAGGGCTAGGCAATTGGAGTAAAGTGACTTGCTCAGGATCAACCAGCTAGGAAGTGTCTGAGGCAAGATTTGAATCCAGTACTTCTTGTCTCTAGGCCTGGCCCTCTGTCCACTTAGCTGCCCACTTCTACTCTTTTAAAACCTCTTAGAACAGTGATTCCCAAAGTGGGTGCCATCGCCCCCTGGTGGGTGCTGCAGCGATCCAGGGGGGTGGTGATGGCCACAGGTGCATTTATCATTCCTATTAATTGCTATTAAAATTTAAAAAAATTAATTTCCAGGGGGCTAAGTAATATTTTTTTCTGGAAAGGGGGTGGTAGGCCAAAAAAGTTTGGGAACCATTGCTTTAGAATTTGGCTTATTATGACTGAAACTGCCCTCTCCAAAGTTACTAATGATCCCTTAATTGCCATATCTACTGATCTTTACCTCACTCCTGATCATCCTTGACCTCTGCAGTGTTTGTCATTGTTGATCACTTTTTCTTCTTAAATATTCTCTTCTCTTTGGGTTTTTGTGATATTGATCTTTCCTGGTTCTTCTCCCATCTGTGTAACTACTTTCTCTATTCCTCAGACTCTTTTCCTAGTTCTTCATCTTATGTTGTACTCATTAAATGTGGTGTTTCCTAAGGCCCTTGGGCCCCTTCTCTTTTCTCGCAGTTAAAGTTTATCCACAGACTGATTTCATAAGCTCCCATGTTCAATTACCTCTTTGTAGACATTTCTCAATTTTATGTATCAAGCCCTATAGCAGGGGTCGGCAACCTTTTTGGCCGTGAGAGCCATAAACGCCACATTTTTTAAAATGTAATTTTGTGACAGCCGTACAGTGCTCACAGTGCGCTCCTGTAACAGGGCCTGAAAAAAAATTGACTTTATGGCTCCTGCAGAAAGAGCCATACGTTGCCGACCCCTGCCCTATAGTCTCCTGAGCTCCAGTCTAACATCTTGAATTCTCTGTGACATCTCATAATGCATGTCCTATAGGCATCTCAAATTCATTATGTCCCAAATCTCTTGCTCCCATTTCCCTTGTTATTGTCAACCTCTATGTAATATACTACTCCTCACTCACCTTATGTATCCAATTCACTGTCATATATAACATTCCTGGTATAGGTCTCTTTCCACTCATACAGCTACAATCTTAATTCAAGCCCTCTTCATTTCTCATTTGGGTTCTTTCAGTAGCTTTCTGGTAATAGCCTTTTTAAAAAATTTTTAAACATTTATTAATATTCATTTTTAACATGGTTACATGATTCATGCTCCTACTTTCCCCTTCACTCCCCGCACTCCCCCCACCCATGGCCGATGCACATTTCCACTAGTTGTAACATGTGTCCTTGTTCAAGACCTATTTCCAAATTGTTGTTAGTTGCATTGATGTGGTAGTTTCGAGTCTACATCCCCAATCATGTCCTCCTCAGCCCATGCGTTCAAGCAGTTGTTTTTCTTATATGTTTCCTCTCCTGCAGTCCTTCCTCTGAATGTGGGTAGCTTT
>NC_058132.1:134151269-134178672 GCF_016433145.1 Gracilinanus agilis | reverse complement strand
GTCCTACCCATGAGCAATCAATGGCTTTCCAATTGTTTAGATCCAGTTTTATTTGTTTGGAAAGTGTTTTATAGTTGTTTTCATATAATTGCTGTGTTTGTTATTCCCTTATTTTTTTATTTTTCTATTTTTTTTTTTAAACCCTTGTCTTCGGTGTATTGTCTCATAGGTGGAAGAGTGGTAAGGGTGGGCAATGGGGGTCAAGTGACTTGCCCAGGGTCACACAGCTGGGAAGTGGCTGAGGCCGGGTTTGAACCTAGGACCTCCCATCTCTAGGCCTGACTCTCACTCCACTGAGCTACCCAGCTGTCCCTATTCCCTTATTTTTATTTTTAAAGGCCTAATGAATTCCCTACCCCTTCTTCTCCCGTCCCTTTTTTGACCTCCCCACTCCCCTGCTCCCCTTGGTTTATCCCTTCTGACTTTCTCCGTAGGGTTAGATAGAGTTTTTTATCCCAACGGATAATATAGCTACTCTTCCCTCTCCGGGTTGATTACACTGAGAGTAAGGTTTACATATTACCTCTTAATGCTCTCTTCCTCTCCTTCTGTAATAGTATTTATCCCCTCCCCTTCCCATGCCCTCTTTGTGTGTAATAGAATATCCTATTTTTCTTATTCACTCAAGTTTCTCTTGGTGTCCCCTACTATTCACCCCCCTCTTTCCCACCCCCCATGTCATCTTAGACCATTTAGTATTCCACCCTCTCCCTGTGAATTATTCTTCTGATTGCTATAATAGTGAATACTATAATAGTTAATAGAGTTCACTACAGAGAATTATACATAGCATTTCTCCACATAGGAATACACATAATTAGATCTTATTGAAGCCCTTAAAGAGGCAAATTTAAAAAATTATGAGTTTTCTTTCTTTCCCCTCTGGTTCTTATTTACCTTTTCATGTTTCTCTTGATTTTTGTGGTTGGATATCAAACTTTCCATTTAGTCCTGGTCTTTTCTTTGCAAATACTTGGGAATCTTCAATTTTGTTGAATGCCCATACTTTCCCCCGGAAGTATATAGTCAGTTTTGATGGGTAGTTGATCCGTGGTTGAAGGCCCAGCTCTCTTGCCTTTCTGAATATTGTATTCCAAGCTTTGCGGTCTTTTAGCGTGTAGGCTGCCAGATCCTGTGTGATCCTGATTGGTGCTCCTTGATATTTGAATTGTCTCTTTCTGGCTTCTTGTAAGATATTTTCTTTTACTTGAAAGCTCTTGAATTTGGCTATTATATTCCTTGGCGTTGTCTTTTTTGGGTCTAGTGTAGAGGGTGATCTATGGATCCTTTCAATGTCTATATTGCCCTCTTGTTTTAGAACTTCAGGGCAGTTTTGCTGAATAATTTCTTTTAGTATGGAGTCCAAGTTTCTATTAATTTCTGCTTTTTCTGGAAGACCAATGATTCTCAAATTGTCTCTTCTAGACTGGTTTTCTTGGTCTGTCACTTTCTCATTGAGATATTTCATGTTTCCTTCTATTTTATCAGTCTTTTGACTTTGTTTTTTTTTTGTTCTTGTTGTCTTGAGAGATCATTGGCTTCTAATTGCTCAATTCTAGCCTTTAGGGACTGGTTTTCGGCTATAACCTTTTGGTTTTTGGCTATGATCTTTTGGTTTTCGGCTATGATCTTTTGGTTTTCCTTTTCAATCTGGTAATTTCTGGTGTTCAATTTGCTTATCAGTTCATTTGATTTCTGAGCCTCACTTTCCAATTGCAATATTTTGCCTTTTAAACTGTTATTTTCTTGCCAGATCTCTTCCATCTTTCTCAACATCTCAGATTTGAACTCTTCAATAGCTTGTGACCAGTTTTCATTGTTTTGGGAAGGTTTGGATAGGATTACTTGTTTGTCCTCCTCTGTTGTCTGGATTTTCTCCGTGTAAAAGTTGTCGAGTGTTCCAGAGTTCTTCTTGATAATCTTTCTCTTCTGGGCTTCCCAATTTTGGCTTGCCATTGTTGTTAGCCCAGCGCCTTCTGCGCTTTATTCTAACACTCAGGGTCTGTCTGCGCTGTCTAGGCTCCCGAGGTCTCAGGTCCCGTTGTTCTCGGGGTCGAGCCTCCTGGTCTGCCCCTTTGCCTGAGGCTCCTTCAGCAGTCTCAGGGGCTGCTTCCACAGCCGCACTCCTGTCCGCACAAGGTACCCACTCACGGTCCAAGCCTGTGCTTGAGATCCTTGTCCGTGCCTGGGGCAATGCCTTTACACGCACAGGCGCTCAGGAAAGTCCGTGCCCGTTCTTTAGCCTCTTGGGGTCCTAAGTCTTGCTGCTCTCAGGAACAAGCCCTGGAGCTGCCAGTGACTTTAATGGGTGCCCCAAACCTGCTTTCACTCTTGTGTGCTTGCCTCTGAGTTGTACGTGGTGTGGGAGGTCGGGGGAGGGGCTTCTTCCTCTCGTGTTTTAGTGAGAGCTGTTTCACCCCTTTATAGCATGGAAATGCCCCGATTCCAAGTACCTTCAATGCTGTGCCCTGTTGTGGGGTCCCTTCGTCTGGATTCGTTTTTATTTCCCCTTGAGGAGTCCTGTATGCTTCGGTTAGGAGCGATCGAGCTGCTGCTCCTTACTCTGCCGCCATCTTAACTGGAAGTCTGGTAATAGCCTTTTGACTGGTAAGAAAACAACTGAGAGAGAACAAAGTTACTCATACATAGGAAGCAGAAAGGGTGTTCAGCAGTGTCAAGTGCCACAGAGAGGCCAAAAAAGACTGAGGACCGGGGGAAAAAGCCACTGGATATGCCATTTAGGAGATCATGACTAACTTGGAAAAGTTATTTCAGGTGAGTGATGGAATCAGAAGCCAGATTGCAAGGGGTTGAGGAGTGATTGATTGAGAAAGGAAGTGGAGGTAATGAATATTGACAAAATTTTCTAGGAGTTTAGTTATTTAGAGAGAAGAGGAAATGGTAAGGTCAGGAATTTTTTTTTTTTTTTAAAGAATGGGGAGATCATGGCATGTTTGTAGACATTAGGAAAAGAGCAAGTAAATTATAAGATTACATATTGAATGGTGAGGGAAGGTAATTGTAGGGGGAAGTCTTAGGGATCTTCATAGTGCTTAGCACAGTGCCTAGCACATATTAAGCACTTAAGGTTTATCCACTGACTGACTTAGGGCTTTAGCTCCCATGGGTTCAGTTTTCACTAGTAGAATAGAAGTAGGTTGGAATCTGTAGGAGAATGGCCTAATCATTATATTTTTATTTTTTAAACCTTTACCTTCCATCTTGGAGTCAATACTGTGTATTTGCTCCAAGGCAGAAGAGTGGTAAGGGCTAAGCAATGGGGGTTAAGTGACTTGTATCCCCCCTCCCCCCCCCCCCCCAACAGCTAGGAAGGGTCTGAGGCCAGATTTGATCCTGTCTCTAGACCTGGCTCTCAATCCACTGAGCTACCCAGCTGTCCCCTATGTTCTCTTTTGAGAGGGGTGATGTGTGATAGGTTTGAGGAAAGGAAGAAGAAAATGTGACAGAAGAGTTAATTAGGGAAGAGTAAAAGCCCATAATTCCTGTCAGGCTTTTAGATTGTATATAATACCGAGTTGAAGTGAAAAAGAATACGGTGATCACTCACCTATCCCTTGAGTTACATTCCACTGGAGACCCCTTCAATAGGTAAAAATCTGTGAAAATAGCTGTGTTATATTTATTTTATTATTTATATATAGTTTAAGGCTTCATAAACCCCATCTCCTATCAACTTTTTCCACACTCTTATTAACCTACAGTCACTGAGCCCAATTAGTGCTGTGGTTGATTGCCTTTCATTCCATCAGCCAATAGTGTGCCTCAATAAGTGTAACTCTGCAATACAGAATTAGATATATTTAAAAAAAAAACCCACAATAAGTGAACCTTGATAGAGCAAGAGACCACTGTATTGCTGAACAAAGCAAGGAATTTTCATTCTAGTTTTTCCACTTTTTCTTTGTTCTGTGGTCTTGGGAAAGTCACTTAACTTCATTAATAGAGATACATCTATCTGAATATGCCCAAGGGTGTTTAGCACTTGATCTCTAGGTCTGATACATCACAGTTTCAACAGTGATACTTGTAAAAATAGGATTAGAGTCCAGAACTTATTTTTAATCTCATTAAGTCTTCAATTATTCTTATTGGACTACTTCTTCTGGAAACAATATCTTCATTATCTTTTTTTGTTATTGTTATTTTAAATAAGTTTTTATTGATGTCTTTTTGTGTCAGTGTAATTTCTCCCAATATCCTCCCCATTTCCTCTTCACAGACTGCCATCCCTCAGTGTAATTTGTCAATGCATCAAAAAAGTCTGGAAATATGTACAATTTAAAATATCTGTGGACAGCCCACCTCTCCAAAGGATTGAATTAGGAGTTCTCTCTTTCATCCCTTAATTTGAGCTATGCTTGTTCTTTCACTTCTTTTATATACCTTTATCTTCTGTTTTAGAATTGATACTAAGTATTTCTTCCAAAGCAGAAGTGTGATAAGGACTAGTTAATTAGGGTCAAATGACTTGCCCAGGGTCACACAGATAAGGTGTATCTGAGGCCAGATTTGAATCCAGGATGTTCCATCTGCAGGTCTGGCTTTCTAGTCATTGAGCCACCTTTCTGCCCCATTTTCTTATATTTTTGCAACATTTGCATTTGATACTTTTTTTGGTGGTTCTTTCCATTTACATTATTGTAGTTTATCATGTATATAATTTTTTGGTTTACTTCAGTTCATGTGGATCTTTCCATGCTTTTCTCTATTCATCCTATTCATTTCTTACAGCATATACTGTCAGGAACTTAGTCTTCCCTAATTGAAAAGCATCTCTTGTGTTTATAATTCTTTGCTATTACAGAAAGCTACTCTAAATATTTTGATGTAAATAGTGACCTAGCTGTCCCCTAGTAGGAATTATTTTAAAATAAATTTATTTTCCTAATTCAGACCAACTAAGGATGTGAAATTAGGTACTTTCTATGTGCCAGCCACCATGCTATCATAGTGTTGGTAAATTGGAAGAGCATTGCATATTTTGGAAGCCTGATGTGTGGAAAACCAGAAAGGCTAAGAAGATGTTCTTGATTATTTGGTTGTTATGATATGAGGTTTTGAGAACATATATGGTCCCTAAAAATCTTAATTTTAAGCTTTGATAATTTAAAATTGCTCTAAGACTTTTGGGACACTTTCTATGAAGGGGATACCATGAAGAAATGCTGGTAATAGGAAACAAAGTAAGAGGTAGGAGAGGTGGAAATAGAATAAATTTTGTTTGGTATGAGTCTTTTCCCTCTCCTCTCTGAGAGTTACTTTTCTGTGTATGGGAGATAGTAGAAGTGCAATGGAAAGAGCTTAGAATTTAGTATTAGAGTACACAGGCTTGAGTACTGACTTTTCTCCTTATAAATGTATGGATTTTGACTCTTAGTTTCCTCATCAGTAAAATGAAAGTGTTTGAGTAGTTGGTTTTTACATTCTTTTTTTTTTTTTTACAACCTTTTCCAGCTTGAGATCTATGATCCTAAGCATAAATATTATTTCTCAATTTTCCTAGTCATAGAAGAGAAACTTCCCCAGCCTATAAGTAGGGGGATAGTTCATTTTCTTTAGATCTGTTATTTAATATTACTTGAGAAACTTCTGTCTTCTTTAACTTAACCTGCTGTTATAAATTGATGGTTTATATCCCAAATTTCACTGATACTTTCTGCCACCATTTCCTCCTTCACCCTTGAGTGGCCTTTCTTGCCAAAGCTAACCCAATGATCCCAATTCTATCCTGTCTTTTTCAAGAGATTGCCTCCCTTCTCATTTATATTCAGTCTCTCCCTGTCTACTGAATGTTTCCCTACTTTCTACTAACTTGCCCATGTCTTCCCCTTCCTTAAAAAACCCTCATTTAGAGGCAGCTGGGTAGCTCAGTGGATTGAGAGTCAGGCCTAGAGACAGGAGGTCCTAGGTTCAAATCTGGCCTCAGACACTTCCCAGCTGTGTGACCCTGGGCAAGTCACTTGACCCCCATTGCCCACCCTTACCAGTCTTCCACCTATGAGCCAATACACAGAAGTTAAGGGTTAAAAAACAACAACAACAAACCCTCATTTGATCCATCCATTCCTGCTAACTATCATTTCATTTCTCTTGTGCCATTTTTGGCCAGACTCCTTTAGGCAATGGTCTTCTAGAAGATCCTCTATTTTCCTCCTACTTTCTTTTTAACTCTCTACAGTTTAACTTTGCCCCTAAATTCAACTTAAACTACTCTCTTCAAACTTATTGATGATTTCTTAATTGTTAAGTGACTTTTTCTCAATTCTCCCTTTTTGATCTTTCTGCGGCTTTTGACTCTGCCAGTCATCTTCATATTACTCCATTCTCTAGGTTTTCAGAATACTATACTAACCATACCCCTATACCCTTAATTCTTATGGATATGACTGTTCTTTCTCATTCTACTTCCTTCCTTCCTCTCACTTCCCTCCTTCCCTCCCTCCCCCTTATCTTTTATTTCAGAATTGATGCTGAGTATCAGTTCCAAGGAAGAAGGCTAGCAAATTAGGGTTAAGCAACTTGCCCAGGGTCACAAAGCTAGTGTGTGTCTGAGGCCACATTTGAATCCGGGACCTCTAGTCTCCAGGCCTGGCTCTCTATCCACTGAGCTACTTATCTGCTTTTCCAATTTTCTTATACCTTCCACCCCACTGTTTCTCTGTAATTTACTGACATTGGCCTCCCTGTTGTTTCTCAATAAGACACTATCTTTTGACTCCAGATATTTTTATTGGCTCTCTCCTAATCTCTGCCTCTCAGCTTCCTTCAGGCCTTGCTGATCTCTTTATTCTAGTGTCATCCCTCTGTTGATTATTTACAAATTATCCTGTACATATCTTACTTTTATATAGTTATTTGCATGTTTTCCCCCCAATCAGATTGTGAGATCTTTAAAGACTGGATTATCTCTTGACTTTCTTTGTGTCCTCAGTGCTTAGCCACAGTGCCTGACATATAGCAGCCACTTAATAAATGTTTATTGACTGACAAAATGGCTGAGTGGTTTGGATTTGAGTTTCTACTCTAAGTGATATTTGTGATTATGGGCAAGTCATTTTTATCCTCTGTGAACTTGTTTCCTTATTTGTAAAATGTAGATGATGATCAATTCTGCTAAAATGTAGATGATGATCAATTCTGCAAATCTTAATGTGAATGGTTATCATAGTGAATTGGACAGAATTTGAACATAAACATGGAGAGGCTTCCTTGGAAGGGATTATTATCTTGTGCATATCATAGAAGAGTTTATTGTTCTTTAATGGGAACTGTGCTTGAAATCTAACTATTAGAAAAATAAATATTGCAAGTATCTTTTTTTGTGAAGATTACTGGATGTTGGGGGTGGGCCTGAAGACTAGTACATTGTTCTGGTTTAATGTTAGAATGAAATGAGGCACTCATTGAACAGGTAACAAAAGATTTACTGTATGCAGAAAGCATACTATAGCATTTAGATTGGGACAATAATTTCTTAGATGCAATTAAAAGCAACCTAGACAAATAGGAATTCAAACCTCAAAGTAGAAATCTATCAAATATGTCTTAGAAAGGCAGAAAAAAGTGTCAAAGGCTAGACATTTGGGGTTAAGTGACTTGCCAAGAGTCAGATAGCTAGAAAATGTCTGAGTTCAGATTTGAACCCAGATCCTTTGACTCCAAGTCTAGTACTCTTCCACTGTGCTATGTAGCTGTTCCTTCTTTCTTCTATTCTATATGATACTTCATTTACCATATCTGTGCTTTATGTACTAACCATCCCCCTATACTTGGAATGTTCCCTCCTCTTGGAATCCCTAATTTTCTCTTAGTATTTGTCTGCCCTTTTTTAAGTCTGGTCATTTTGGTTCTGGCTAGGTATCAGAGGAAAGAAGATTGTTTGCGAAAAGAGGCTTCTTTAGTCACTTGAAGCAGCAAGTTGGCCATTTTAGTTTAGTGTTCTCATATAAGCACAAATAGTACATTTTAGATATCTGGACTTGTTTGAGGAAAAATGAGCATAGATAGACATTCCTATCTTATGACTACTTAAACTGAATATATAAGTCATTTTTATTCAATTCAGCAAAACAACTAGGCTCTAAATGTAAGGAAAGATTTGGTCTTCTCCCCTCACATACTTTTTAAAACTATTTCAATATGAAAAGTGTAGGGAGGTTATAGTATCTTGTATAATATTTTTTCTTGAAGTTCACTTAGAAATGAATATAATTAACACATTGTTACCCCCTCTTTATTTGCCTCACTATAGCTTTTAAGAAGTATTTTTTGAAATCTTTTGCTTTTATATTACCATCATATCTACCTTTTCCCTCCTGCACCCAGAGAGCCATCTTGTATATCTATGTATAAAAAAAAGAAAGGTGGTGGAAACCAACACATCAATGGTGTCTGACTCTAAATATATTCATAGATTTATAGGTGTGTATATGTATGTGTATGTGTGTGAGAGTATGTATAAGCCTAATACTACCTGTAAGTCCCAAACAATAGGGATGGATCTGTACTTCTCAACACTTTTTGGGGGACCATGTTGATCATTCTAATTGCCCACTGTTCAGTTACCTTTTTTGGCCCTTTTACATTTGTTGTCATTATTCATGTTGTTTTTCTGGTTCTGTTTACTTCACTTTTGTATCATTTCATATACATATTTCTATCCTTTTCAGTATCCTTCACATTTATTCTTTCTTGTGAATTAGTGATTGAAAACCATTTATTCACTTATACAAAACTATGTGTTATGTGCTGGGAATATAAAAAGAAAAGAAGAGACAGTACTTGCTTTCAAGGAGCCTTGTGTTCTAATGAGGGAGATGACACATACAGGTTTCAGTTGCAAGTCTGATGGAAAGATCTCATGGTCCTCTGGGGTATGGTAGTAAAGCTGATGGTAATTCCTCTTCTTTGATATTATTTGCACTGATAAAATCATATCACTTTCTCACGTTGAACTATTTGACAGTGCCAATGACTTTGATGTTAAGAACTGATTTTTGAGCCTTCAGTGACTGGTTGCTGAGGAAGCCAGGGCTTTGGCATCTCTCTAAGCTGTTTACAGGTCATATCTTCACAAGGATTACTTTCTGGAATGATAGTTACTGGGCTTGACTGGAAGCAGGACCAGTGATCTGGTGAGTGTAGAGGACACTGCCATTACTTGGAGTTCTTGGGAGTAGAGTTACATTCACATACCACAATTTTAGTCATTGTCCAGGTGATAGTCTTCCATTTTGTTTCCTGGGTCTGATCTTTATAACACATATGCCTAGCAGTGAGATCAGTAGGCCAAATGATCTCAAATTAGGACATTTTTGTTACTTTCTTAACACAATTCCAAACTGCTTTTTTAAAAATCCCTCAACTAGTTCACAGTTCTGCCAATGGTGTGCCTGCTTTTCCATAACCTTTCTAACAATGACTATTACTATCTCTTGTCACTCATGTCAATTTGCTGGATGTAGGATGAAACCAGTTATTTTGATTGACATGTCTTTTATTATTAGTAATTTGGAGCATCCTTTCATATGGTTGCATCTGTCTTATTATGCACTAGTACTGTTAATACATCATGAGCAGACTTTGATGTAATGTTCTAGATGATGCTCTTTACCTTCTTCCCATTTCTGTGGAATTAAACTCTACTGTGGTTTTCTAGACATGTAGTTGAATCTCAGAAACTAAATTGGAGACTTGTCTTTCCCATTAGTCTGGAATTTACTAAGAAGTGAAAATTTTTGCCTTGCTATTTCAATATTTCAAATAAACAAACAAATAAATAAAATACTTAACATTAAATAATATTTTAGAAATAAAATACTAACAAAGAATTGTGAAACTTAATTTCTTATGAAAACATTAATTTTTCTGAGTTTAGCCCTTTCCCTTAATTTTTAGTGAAATTGTTTAAAAGTTACAAAGATATTCAACTCTTTATAGGTTCTTTTCTATTGACAATGCTTTTACATCAAGGGCAGCTGTGTATATGTATTGTAATCTGTGAGGATTGACCACCTACTCAAAAAAAATCTTGAACTCAGTATCAGTGTAAAAGACTTTAATTTCATCTTAGCCTGAATGGGTCACAAGTGTTATAGCCAGCAAGCAAGTACAAAGTATGGGAGCAGGTAACCTTTTTGATCCTAGACCCTAATACAAAGATTGCACCTCCCCCATTCACCATTGACTAGTTACTAGAGAGTTGCATTCTTATTCTATTAAAAGCTAGTTAATTGGACACACAATTTACAAAACCAATCATCCTAATTATTCAAGTGGGTTATAACCAATTAAAACAAGAACTGTTTCAATACTATCTATCTGAAATGGTGCTTAGTTTGGGAACATGAAACTCAACTTGTTCTGATTGAAACTTAGGTGACATGTTCTGACTTCTTCCTACTTTGGCTCCATTTCGCATCTTTGTGAGAGTAAACATTTTATAGGTTCCTGCTCCTCACACAATCTGTATGTCTTGATTAAATAGGGATTGTCTCAGTTTGAGGATAAACTTTATGCCAAGGCAAAAAATCAGCTAAAAGTAGTAGTCATAATTGATATCTAAAGATCATATCAGAATTTGTCTTCAACTATATAAGATTTGTCAGTTTTATTTTTAAAATGCAAGAGCAAAAACTCCAATAGCTATATATAGCATTCACAGTCTGACATGTATTTTTCCTATTCAAATCTATTGTTCAGAATTTGGTTGTATATTGTGAATTTTGGTTATACCTTTTCATTTCAGTGAAAGTATAGTTTTTTACAAAATATTGTAGGGGGACATTGTTTAGATCTACAAGAACCGTGGTGGTTGGATCAATGTTAATTGGGATATATCTGTAAAATAAGTTTGACTATATCTGAGCATGCCTAAAAAAGAATTTAATTATTCTGTGGTACCAAAAATGGAATTAACTCAAATTCCTCCTGTAAAATCTGGATACTGAATTAAATGATAAACAAGTTTAATGAAACATTGACATAAATATGATGTAGCATTATGTTTATATTTTGTCCATGTAAAATTTTTTACCTATAGTCTCACTTAATTTCTTATGCCATTGTGATGTGAAGTAATAGTGTTATTTATTATGTACATTGGAATGAGAACATTTAGGATTTCATTTGTTTAGGTTCACAGCCATAAACAATGATAAAAACATCTCCATTGAACAATGATAAAACTTCTCCCTAGAACAATTGTTTAATCTTAATTGTTTAATCTTAATAGCATCTCTGATTGCTAGGTAGTATGGGGATTGTTAATCTTATTTAAGTCAAGAAAATGAATCTAGCTTATTTGCGTAAGGTGACAGTGTTAGGATTTTTAATTCTAGGTCTAGCCAAATTTCAACTCTAGCATGATGCCTCTTCTAAGATTTTGACTTTTGGTAGATGGGTTCTTTCCACCAGATAAAATTGAATCATAGAAACCTAGATTCTTGGAAAGGGAAGGAATGCCTTTAAATCAGTCCAGTCCAAACTTATTAAATATATATTAAAAAACATCATAGATTTAGAGCTAAAAGGTCATTGATGTCAATCTTCTTATTTTATGGATTGAACTGAGTACTAGAAAAATCATAAAACCGTAGGATCACAAAGCTAGATCTGGGAAAGAACATTAGACCACACAAGATAAATGGTAGAACCAAGATTCAAATTTAGGGTTTTCACTTCATATTCAAAACATTTCTCACTATACATGGCTGCTGCTACTGCTTCTCTTTTTCCTTCTCTACCTTCTCCACATTATTCATATTATATACTACATAAGTGTGTGTATATGTATATGTAATAAATTAATATATTTTATGCATACATGCATAAAATATATTAATTATCCACCCAAAGTCCCTAGATCGAATCCCAGTTAGGGAGAAGAAAACCAGCAATAGCAACAGTATTATATAGAATATTTTTTGCATATTCGTCATTTTTACGAGAACTGAAGTCAAATAAAGTTGAGGGAAGATCTTGCCCAAAACTGCATAGCCATTTTTTGGCAAAGAGAAGATTTAAGAACCGCAGGACCATTACATTAAAGGACTTCCACTTTTATTCATTCAAAAGGGAGGCAATGTACCCATAGAGGTTAGAGAGTTATTAGCCTCAGAGTCAGGAGGCCTGAAGCAGTATAGCTTCTGTTGCCTTTTCTCATTAGCCACATTCAATGTTTATAGTCATTTGACCTTTGGATTCAATATTGGTTGTTACATTTATTTTGAATTGTTACCTTTTAGTGTTTTTTTAATGTATGTTATCTAGTCTGCTTATTTTTACTCAGAATTCACACCAGTATTTCCATAGATTTCTGAATTCTTTATATTTGTCATTTTTTAACAGCATTCCCTTATACCACAATTGGTTCATCAGTTCTCCATTTGATAGGCACTCACTTTGTTTCCACTTTTTGGTTACTGTAAAAAAAAAATACTTCCATCGTATGTGGTACCTTTTTATTTTTTACTTCTGTGAGACATATGTGGGATTTCTGGATCAGAGGATACTAAGAGTTTAGTAACTTTTTCTTGAGTAATTCATAATTATTTTCCAGAACAGTTGTTCCCATTGACAGCTCTGTGAATTAAGACCTTCCACTTCGGAGTTGGAATCTAGTTTGTTAACCTCTTTTTACAGATAAAGAAAGTGAGCCTAGGGATGTAGGATTGTCCAAGATCACACTAAGGTAGTGTCAGAGATAGTATTTGAATCAATGCTTCTGATTCCAGGGCTAGTGCTTTTTTTTCAGCCCATGGTACCTGACTTTATCTTACACCTCTGCTTCATTGTTTTTCAGATATAGTTGTTCTCTTTCCTTATAGATTTCTAAAACTTTTGTTTTCCAAATATATGAAATGCTGACAAAGAATAAGGCTTATTTTGCTTAAATAAAACTATCAGGAGAAATCTTATTTAAATGAATTTTTTCTTTAAAGTATGTTGTCACTGATGTTGGCCAATATACTGCTAGATTAAAAATGTCTTTGCTAAGTCTTTGTTAAAAGATCAGCTGCTAAACTAAGGATGTCCTTGCTAAAAAGTCTGTTAAGAGATCAGATAAATTTTGAACAACTAAAATAAGTCTCTACATTTCAATACCAAATTGGCTTAAATAACTTCATTGCATAAATGATTCAGCACTCAGCTCACCAGAAAATACCACTTTCTAAATCTTATCAGATAAATGAAATTTATCACTGTATTAAAATTTTAGAAGTGTTTAAAGTCATAGCCTCTGAAGTTTTTGTCTTTCCTAAAGATTTCCCTAAAATGAAAAAAATTGCCATATTATAGCTTTTTGTACTCTGTGTAGTCTGTTATACCATATTTTGTATATGCTAATCTAAAATTCTGAGTTTTCTTAATTTATGTTTTATCTAGCTTAAGTTCCTTAAGACAAGGAGTTTACCATCTCTTTTATATACCTTAGCAGTGCTTTCCCCTTGGGAATGCATTTCTAATTTTACAGGAGATATCAGTGAGACATTGATTTGAGTTCTATAAATTTATTGCCATTATGTCAGCAATGCTGCCATCATAGAAAATTAAATGTAATTGTATTTTGAAGTTGTGGCATGATCAAACTACTGGAAATTACCATTAAGTTTTTATGTCTGAGGTTTGAAATTAGTCTATTAGTTTGTCGCTGCTTATCACTGAACTTTTTCCTTTTCAAAAAATGATTTGTCCAAGTGTTCCACAGTTGTATATTATGTTGAGACGTAAATATATAATGTCTCATTTACTTGAAAGTTTGCTTATCCTATAATCTTGACTTTCCATATAAGATATAACCCTGAGCTGAAAAAAGCCAAAATAGATGTCACTAAGTCCAAGCACTAAATTTCATCTACTTTTTATTCATAGGAAAACTTGTTAGACCATCATCTAGAATCTTTTCATTTTTATTGTTGTCTACTTGGTTTATCTGGTTTCCTGTTTCTCAACAGGTAAATCTCAGAAACCTCATTCCCTTCATTTTTCTCTCACAGCACAAAGAAATGGTGGTTGACATCTAGAGAGAAGGAAAGAAAAAGTAGAAAAAGACAACACTAAGAAAAGCAAATTAGCCTGAGATCCATTTATATTAAGGGGCCAAATAAATAGCTGTATACTTCATTGTATCTACCCAATGATACATACCTCATTAGTCCCCAAGAAAAGCTAGGCAGAATGGCTCATAGAATTCTGGGCCCAATATCAGGAAGATTGAGTTCAAATCCAGCTTCATGCACTTAGTTGCATAATCCTAGATAGGTCACCTAATCTTGTCTGCCACAGTTTCCTCAGTAAAATGGGGACAGTAATATCAGCCTATATCTTCCAGGGTTCTTGTGATGATCAAATGAGATAATATTTGGGAAATGCTTATCATAGTGAACATAGTAGGCTGGGTACTGGGGTATGTGACTTGCTTTAGGTCTCTATCCACTGCACTATTTATAATTTAAATATAATGTTTCCTGGAGAGGCCTGGAGGCTGGACCTGTATCAGGAAATTGCCTGTATTAATGCAAGTCATTGCATAGTCTTAGATAATGACCTGAGAGGTTAAATAGCTGAACCATTGTGATGGACCATTGTGGTCCTATAGCAATGAGTGTGAGTCTAAGACTTGAACCCAAAGATTCCTGCCTTCTAGGGTAGCTCTGCCTATCTACTAAATTATCTTGGCCAAAAGAATATAAACTTCTTGAGGGTAGAGGCTTTTTCACTTTTGCCTTTGCACCTCCAGTTGCTCATAATTTGTGGCCCATAGTAGACACTTAATAAAGGCTTATAGGGGGCAGCTGTATTGAGAGCCAGGCCTAGAGATGGGAGGTCCTAGGTTCAAATCTAGCCTTAGACACTTCCCAGCTATGTGACCTTGGGCAAGTCACTTAACCCCCATTGATTGCCTAGCCCTTACCACTCTTCTGCCTTGGAGCCAATACATAGTATTGACTCTAAGACGGAAGGTAAGAGTTAAAAAAAAACAAAAAACAACACACACACACACACACACACACACACACACACACACACAAGGGAGAATATCATTCAAGATAGTTAAAATATACATGAAATTGTTGTTTAAAGGGGTTGTTTGTAAAGTTAAAATAAATATTTCTTCTCAGGTATGACCTTCCAAAATTATTAAAATTCTGTAAAATGCCCTTTTCTCCATTATTAGTTCTACCTTAAATAATTTGTGGAGCACTATGTATATAGTTCTTATTTACAACAGTGATTCTCAAACATTACTCCTTTTCCTAATGGTCCCTAGTTGCTATCATAAAAATCTTGATTGGAAGATTAATAATGTTTTTGAAGATGCTATGTTATATCTTACTTTTATTAAATGTTATAAAGTATTTGTTTGAAATGCTTTGTGCATTGTTGGCTTTTTCTTAATGATAGTGGACAATATCCTAGACCTCCCTTTGTTTTTTGAGTATAACATGAGAGCCCTTGATCTAGGTGAATTTTAAGAATTGCTTTGTGTTTACAAATAACTTTGGAGTGAACTTCTCTTTCTTTTTAAAAAATTGTTATAAGTTTAACCACTATAAGTCAGATATACAAAACAAGGAGATAAAATCTTATATAAAATCTTTAGTATTGATCAAATAATGAGCTGATGATTTTAGTGGACTTCATATATAATGAGTTATCAGTGTGATACTGCAACCACAAAAGCTAATTGATTCTTAGTTTGAATTCATTATTTATGAAATGGTATCAGTGAAGAAATTCAATGAAGTCTTCTGATGAGGTCAAGGTGTGATTGTTTAGCATAAATATTTTCCCTCCCTTGAATATTACCTTCCTCAGTATTATTAAGACCAAATGAGATATAATATGATAAAGCATTTAATAAGTGGTTAGTATGTATCTTTTGCTAATCATTTGAATATAAATACAAGAAAGCATTATGGTTACTTACTGCCCTCAAGACGATTACAGTTTAATCAGGGAAGAAAACACATGAAGGGGAAGGAACGAGAAAGGGCAGGACATGAGCACCAGTTATATGGATTAGAATTGGATTGTAAATGATGTGGAGGCCTGGTTCCCAGCAGAATAAGTCAGAAAATTCAGAATGTTCCAGGGGGAAAAGTTTGGGAGGGGAATGAGAGAGGATGAGGAGGATGACTAGAATTCAGGTAAGAGTTTAGAAATGACTAAGAAGTATATATGTAAAGAAGAGAGATATAGACTCTTATCTTCCTGCCATGCTGCTATAGCTCTATGATCCTCTCCAATCCAACCTTCCAGCTTGAGCCCCAGGGCCCTGCAGTCCTAAAAGGTGATAATTCACCATTTCTAGGCATCTTTTCCTTCATTCTCTCTACCCCAAGTTTTTCCTTTGGAGACATTAATCAAATCAGTACTACCTTTCAGAGAGCATGTGCTAGTATACTCACTACTTAATCTCTTAAGATCTGGCTTCAGATCTCATCATTCCACTGAAACTATTCTCTAGAGTTACCAGTGATTTCTTAATTGTTAGATCCAAAGGCTTTTTCTCAATCCTCATTCTTTAAAAACAAGAAACAAACCAAAAAAACTCCCTTACTTTCCATCTTAGAGTCAATACTAAAACTGTGTTTTGGTTCCAAGGCAAAAGAGAGGTAAGAGCTAGGCAGTAGGGGGTTAAGTGACTTGCCCAGGGTCACACAGTTAAGGGCGTGTTTGAGGCCAGATTTGAAACCAAGATGTACAGTCTCTGGGCCTGGTCCTTTATACACTGAGACATCTAGCTGCCCCCTCAATTCTCATTCTCCTTGGCCTCTAGAGAGTCTTCACCTCTGTTGATCACTTTCTTCTCCTTGATATTCTTTGTCTAGGTTTTTGGAACAGCACTCTTTCAACTTTCTTCCTACTTGTCAGACTGTTCCTTCTCAGTCTCCTTAGCTGGAATTCTTATATGCCCTCTAACCATAGATGTCCCATTGGACTTTGTCCTAGATTTGCTTCTCTGCTTCCTCTGTAATAACAATTTCATTTGCTAATCTTGTCAGATCCCATGAATTTAATTATCAGCTCCATGCTGATATTCTCATATCTACCAACAGGTCCTGATTTGTCTGTTAACCTTTAATTTGGCATCTCCAATTGCTTTTCAGGCATCTTGAACTGGATATCCAATAGACATCTTAACTTCAACAAGTACAAAAAAGAAATCATTCTCTTTCCTCCTAAGCCCTCTCCCCTTGCAAATGTCTGTATTATTGCTGAGGGTATCACCATTCTCCCAATTCCCCAGATTTGCAACCTAGGTGTTATCTTTATCTCCTGTCTCCATTCCCCCAACATCCCATCTGTTGCTTCCAAAGCATATTAATTTCACCTTTGTATCATTTCTCCAATACACCCCTTTCTGTCCTCTAGTACTGCTATTAGCTGTGTTTAAGCCTATATCATTCCATTCCTGGACCATTACAAAGCCTGCTGGTGAGTCTGCCTGCAACAAATCTCTTCCAAATCCAGTCCATCTTCTGCCAAAGCGGTTTTTCTAAGCATGTCATTCTTCCCCACTTACCCCTCTTTGCCAAATAAACTCCATTGACTTTCTGTCAACTCCAGGATCAAATATAAAATCCTTTGGTGATCAGAACCCTTTATAAAAACCTAGCATCCTCCCATCCCCCTATCTTTCTGTGTTCCTTGAATACTCCATTCCTCAATTCCTACCCCCCCCCCCCCCCTTGGCCAATGCTCTATATCTTTAGCTCACCCCCTTGGCTTCTCTGGCTTTTTTCAAATGCCAACTAAAATTTCATCTTCCACAGGAAATCTTTCCCAAACTGTCTTAATTTTAGTGACTTAACACCTTGTAATTATTTCCTTTTAAACCCATATATTTATACACATTTGTTTGTTGTCTCTTCTTTGAATTTGTGAGTTCCTTGAAGGCAGGGACTATCTTTTTGTCTCTTTTTGTAGCCTCAGTGCTTAAGCGTAGTATCTAGAACATAGTAAGTGTTTAATAAATGTTCAAATGACTGGAAATAAATTGTTTTATGACTACTCACCATTCCTGTGACTTTCTAAAATACCTCTCTGGACACCACTCCCCATATGTGTTGTCTACCCTTACTATATAGTACACTTCTAAAGGTCAGGGATTGTCTTTGTATTTGTATTCCCAGCCATTAGCACTTGTAAGCAGATAATACTTTTTTATCTATCCACCCACCCATCCACCCATTTTGTCCAGGACTAGGAAGGAGATATTTTCATTGTTTTGATTATATTATATCTGGATTATCATGTTCACATTTGGATGCCATTTTTGGAAGGACCTTGATAGGTTAGTGACTGACCAGAATGAGGAAGTGTTAAAATTATGCTTTATTACTTGTGCCTCTATTTCTTGCTACTAGAGAGTCTGAGGCAGATGGATTGATCACTTGAGTGCTGGAGTTCTGAGTTACGGTGGAGCTAGACTGTTTAGACACATGAAGTCTTGGCAACAATATGATAATAATAATAGCTAACATTGATATAATTAGTACTTTGTGTCACGTACTGTACTAAGTTCTTTTCAAATATACGGACCCTCTGGTAATAGAGGTCCATTAGATTGCCCAAGGAGGATGGAAAATGGAGCAGGTCAAAACTTCCTGCCAATTGGTAGTCAGATTGGGCCACTGAGTAACTTTTGCACTTCCAGCTTACCTGAGATAGAGGAACTCAGACTCAAAAACAAAACAAATTTTGCCATATTAAGATAAGTTGGAGGAACCAGAATTATTTAGTCTGAAGGAGAAAAGATTTACATGGTAGTTGTCTAAATATTTGGGAAGGTTGTAATGTGGATTAAGGTTTGTTCTTGTTACCAAAGGGCAAAAATAGGTATATTAGATGAAAATTAAAGAGTGCCTGATTTAGACTTTCTGTGTAAAACTTCCTTATTTAGAACTGTCCAAAAGTAGAATGTATTGCTTTGAGAAGTAGTAGATTTCTTTTCATTGGAATGCCTTCAGGTAGAAGAAGAATGTATATTTTTTAGGAGGAGATTTTTGTTGGGTGAAGTTTTGAATTAGAATGGCTTTTGAGATCCCTTTGAGCTCTGAGATTCTATGATTCTTTTTTTTTGAAATTATTTTTTTATTTTGAATATTTTCTCCTAGTTACATATTTCATGTTCTTTCCCTCTCCCCCAATTCCCCCTAGCCCCCATTAGCCAACGCACAATTTCACTGGGTTTTACACATATCATTGATCAAGATCTAATTCCATATTATTGATAATTGGACTAGAGTTATCATTTAATGCAGTGGTTCCCAAACTTTTTTGGCCTACTGCCCCCTTTCCAGAAAAAATATTACTTAGCCCCCTGGAAATTAATTTAAAAAAATTTTTAATAGCAATTAATAGGAAAGATAAATGTACCTGTAGCCATCACCACTCTCCCTAGATCACCGCAGCACCCACCAGGAGGCGGTAGCGCCCGCTTTGGGAATCACTGATTTAGTGTCTACTTCTCTAATAATATCTCCAACAGCCCATGTGTTCAAGTAGTTGTTTTTCTTCTGTTTCACCTCCTACAGTTCTTCCTCTGAATGTGGCTAGTTTTCTTTCTTATAAGTCTCTCAGCCTTGCTCTGGATCCTTGCATTGCTGCTAGTATAAAAGTCCGTTATGTTCGATTGTACCACAGTGTATCAGTCTCTGTGTACAATGTTCTCCTGGATCTGCTCCTTTCACTCTGCATCAATTCCTGTAGGTCATTTCAGTTCACATGGAATTCCTCCAGTTCTTTATTCCTTTGAGCACAATAGTATTCCATCACCAACAGATACCACAGTTCAGCCATTCCCCAATCAAAGGACATTCTTTTATTTTCCAATTTTTTGCCACCACAAAGAGCGCAACTATAAATATTTTTGTACGTGCCTTTTTCCTTATTATTTCTTTGGGGTATAATCCAAGCAGTGCTATGGCTGGATCAAAAGGCAGATAGTCTTTTAAAGTCCTTTGAGCATAGTTCCAAATTGCCATCCAGAATGGTTGGATCAATTTACAACTCCACCAGCAATGCATTAATGTCCCAATTTTGCCACATCCCCTCCAACATTCATCACTCTCCTTTGCTGTCATTTTTGCCAATCTGCTAGATGTGAAGTGATATCTCAGAGTTGTTTTGATTTGCATTTCTCTAATTATTAGAGGTTTAGAACACTTTCTCATGTGTTTATTGATAGTTTTGATTTCTTTATCTGAGAATTGCCTATTCATGTCCCTTGCCCATTTATGGATTGGGAGATGGCTTGATTAGATTCTTTGATTATAATGAGCTTAAGATAACCTAGCTAAAAACTCAAATTGGAATTCCGGTCTGATTCTTAATTTAGTACTCTGCTCTATGACAGTCATTTATTAACCTGAACTATTATAAATCACTGAAATATTTTTAATTTGAGAATAACACAATGCTATCTTGTATTTCCTAAATAGTGTATTTCATCACCTAAGTAACCTGGTATTGTTGTTGTTCAGCCTTGTCCAATTCTTCCTGATCTCATTTGGGATTTTCTTGGTAAAGATTTGCCATTTCCCTCTCCAGCTCGTTTTTCCAGATGAGGAAACTGAAGCCAACAGGATTAAGTGACTTGCCTAGGATCACACAGCTTGTAAGTTTCTGAGGTCAGATTTGAACTCAGGAAGATGAATCTGGATTTGAACTTAGTCTTCCTGTTGCCAGATCTGGTGCTCTACTCACTGCTCTAGCTAACTGCCCCAGTTGAATGCTATTCAGCATTTTTATTTTATTGATTTTCTTTTCACATAGCTCTCATTTCCAAATATACCCTTTATCTCTAAGAAAGAGAAAAAAAGTTCAGCAAAATTGACCAGCACTATCAACTGAATCAGACAATTAATGAAATATTCCTTACTTTTAGTCTTCCAGCTTTCTAAGAAGAGGAGGAACATTACCTCATTTTTCTCTTGGAACCAGTCTTGGTCATTATAATTTCAAAAAATTTAGGGTTTTTTTTTCTGTCCTCAAATTATATTATTATAATCATTCAAAATTTTAATGAACCAATACTTGGTTCAAGGTATAAGAGGTGTGCTCATCAGATTTTCATTTATCACCTAAAGTTGTCAATGATGCCTTATACAAGGTATGATAGGGTTATCATCCAAAAAAGATCTTTTTAGGCCAGAAAAATGGAACTAATGTAATCTGAAATGTTGTAATAATGTAATAATAATAATAATAATGTAATAAAAGGCCTTTATTTAGATTAAGAAAAATCAACTACATAAGTACAGAATGGTAAACTGTTTAGAAAACAGTCCCTGTGAAGAAAGAACCAAATGTTGTAGTGGGCTAAAAGTTCAGTTAGAGATGTGTGATGTGGAATCCCAGAAGATGAATATGATTTTAGTCTGCATTCTTAGAAACATGTCAAGAAAGATGGAGGTGATAACCCCTTGAGTCATTTTTTACTTAGGTTACATCTAGAGTGTTGTGGTCAGTTCTAAGCTTCATATTTTAGGAAGGCTGTTGATAGACTGTCTCAAGAAGGAGGAACCTTGATTTTTCCATTGAACTAGAAAATACGGAGATGGAAGAAACTTTAGAGATGATTAAGAATCTGAGGGTAATCAGGTAACCTGTTGAAAGTTACATAGCTAGTTTGAGGTAGAGTTGGGACTAGTTCTTTAGACTTTTGACTCCTTTTCCAGCATTTATTTACTATTTGATTCTCCTTGTGTCAACACAGTATCTTCTTTAGTTGAAGCTAATGATAAATGCCCTTAGTTTCTTAGCAAAGGGGTTGGAATGGGTCACACTGGATTAGTTGTCAGTGACTGATGTCCATGAAAGTCTTAAGAGTAATAGTGCAGATATCTGGGCCCAAACATATGAAATAACTTGGAGCTTAAGGTAATAAAGAACAGTAGAAGAGTTATCATCTAATTTGTTTGAGACTTTGAAGGTTAAAATTAGATACAGTTTGGAAACCCATGGAGGAACTTTCTTAGAGATCTTGGATCTCATGGTCTCTTCTGCCTTTTTATGTTCCATTGACTTTCACAAATCGTGTAAAAAAATGGGAGTTGGGGAGGAAAGCAATTAGATTATTTCCATATTTGAAATTAAAGCAGAATTTGGAAGAAATGAAAGTACAACCACAGGATTGTATAGATTTCTATTTGGAAGGGAACTTAGAGGTCATTTAGCCCCACCTTTTCATTTTAACAGGTGAAAAAATGTCTAAAGTCACAGGTAAGATGTGGTAGATGTTTTTTAAATTTAGTAATCATGTAAGAGGAGCTCCTCTAAGTTTTTTTTTAATCATTATTATGTTATGTGGAGGTTGTGTGGTATCATAGAAAAAGCATAGAATTTGAAGTTGAATTATATATCTATCTTCCAATTCTAGTTCTGCCATTTACTTCCTCTGTAATCTTGGGTAAGTCATTTCACCCCTCTAAGACTCAGTTTCATTCTCTGTAAAATAAGGAAATTTAGAGTAGATGGTCCCTAAGGTGCTTTGTAGCTTGAAATTTATGATCCTAAGTAAATATTTAATGATAGGCATCAAAAATAATTTAAAATGTTTCACTTCAAAGTTTTCATTTGTTTTATTTAAAGTAATAGGCTCTGCTACTGAAAAAACTTGAAAAATTATTATACTAAATGATATCTCTAAGATTTCTTTTAGCTACAAGATCCTGAAACTGGTTAGCTGGCATCAAGAAACAATTCTTAAATAAGCTTCTTAAATAAGCAGCATCTAAAACTCATAGAACAAAGTCAAACAGAAAGTCTATAAACTTCAAGTACAGATCACCTGCATTCAAAAGCCATCCTTTCTGAAGTCTTGTAAGGGAAGAATAGCATTCTAACAAGTTACTCTAAGTAACTTTAATGGGAATTACAGTGATGTAGGGCTATTCAAGAAGAGTTAAAGGAATTTATTGTCAAATGGCCCACCTTACCAGATTACAGTAAAATAATTTTTTTAGTTGTGTATATTTCATACCATTTTCGCTTTCTTCATATTGCAACATTAATTACTTATTTTCTCTAGCAGTGTCTAGAGGTATGAGAGTTGGAACAGTGAAGGTAGGTAGGTGATGGTGATAACGCAGTGCTGGAGTTTGGCAAAATATGAGCCTTGGGATGAGGGGACAAAAGAATTCAAAGTTGGAGAACTATGTTTAGGTTTACTCATCAACAACAGGTTCACTAAGGTAAAGGGAGGAAAGTGAGCCTAAGGTAGACCAGTGATGGTGAACCTATGGCACAGGTGCCAAAGATAGCATGCAGAATACTCTCTTGTGGGCATGTGACCACCTCCACCCTGAGAGTTAATTACTAGAAAGGTAGAAGGACTACAGTGAAGCTGTTCCTTTCCCCCTCTCCACTGTGCCTGATGCAATTTTTTTCACATTCCCCACCCCTCTGCCCAGAAGCCCAATTGGAGTGCATAGGGAGTAAGGTGGGCAGCTCACAGGTAGCAGAGTTGGAGGGGAGCAAAGTGCTTGGGCCTCTCCCCTCCCCCTCCCTATACTTGCTGAGAACATTCCTTACTTCACCTGCCCCTCCACATAGCAGCCCAATGAGAGCAGTTTCTCCCTCCCCTGTTTGGGGTAAGGGGGCACAGCATGTAGTCGAGGTGATGGGAGGCAGGCATGACACTTGGTCTGGGGGGTGGGGCCTGGCACTGTCTCTAAAAGGTTCACCATCACTGGTCTAGACAGATGAGGAAACATGGAAAGGACCCTATAGAAGGGGTTCTTCATCTGTATTCTTTAGCTCTTTGGTGTGTGTGTGGGGTCTGTGGTGAGATTTTAGGGCAAGGGAGGTCTATGAATTTGGTTGGAGACAAAATTACATCTTCATTTTCACTGAACCCTAACAAATTAGCATTTCCTTTGATTTTTATTTTTTTAAGAAAAGCTATTCTAAGAAGGAGTAAGTCCATAAGCCAAATTGGTTTATGACTCCAGGAGCCACTTCAGTAGAAGTTGTTGTGAGATTGAAGAATGTGTATAGAATGAGTAAAGCAGAGGGACAAAATGGAAGCATATGAGGTTATTATCAGAGAAAGAAATTTCAGAATTCAAAATATATATTCATGTCCTCCTTCCCTTCTTCATATTTCATTAAAGTCTATTAGTTCATCTGTAGCCAGATGACTCCCAGATGGGCAAATCATTTCTTTCCTAATCTGTATCCTGTGTTCTAGTAAGTCAGTCAACATTTATTAAGTGCTTACTATGCTAAGTATTCCTTGCCCTCAAGGAGCTTATGCCCAATGGGAAAGACAACACACAAAAGAAAGCAGAAAAAGAGGGCTTGGGATACTTGGAACTACATTTCCCGTGATCCCCAATGGGTTTCCTGTTTTGGATTACGTATTGAAGGTGAGGGACTGTTTTAAAATAGGGGGAAGTGACTTTGAACTTCCTCTTTAGCTACCTGAGCGCGTGGGGAGAGAAAAAGGTAAATGGCTGAGGGTGATGTTGGAATAGGTTTCTTACAGGCGAGTGGTCAGTTTATCTCTATCAGCATGGCTTTTATTAAAATACTATTCTCCCTTCAAATCTCGGCCTTTATCATTTTTAATCGTAACACTGTCCACTATGCTGAGCTATAGCTTTTCCTCTCCCTTTTGATGTCATAATTCATGTTCTTATGTATGGTAAGTAGGCCCAAGAAGTAAATAAGTTCTGTATCTGTAATTTGAATTAAAAAAAGGTAATGATAGAGGGGAAGGCAGAACAGTATCCAGTCTCTTTGCTCCATGTGCACTGGAGGAGAGAGTGTGTGCCTAAACTTAAGAGTCATTTGGTATTAATATAAAGATGTTCTGTGACTTTGGGCAATAACTTCCCTATCAGTATCCTTATCTGAATAATAAAAGAATTGGACTAGGTTACCCCTGAAGCCCCGTCTAATTCAATCTTATGACCTGTCCTTTGACCCAGGTCTACTTCTTCCGACATGTTCCATGCTCCAAAATTCTATTTCTTCTTCTTTAGTCATACAATGTTCTCTTTGGTAGAATTTGAAGTAGTGTGGGTACTCTTCCATAGAGGACATGGGGAGAAACCACTCGCAAATCATTTTTTCCCTTTCCCTAACTTTTTTAAAGGTCACTATTTGGAAGATTAATGGAGGAGGCCACTGAAGAGTAGTGGTATGGAAGAGGAGATTTTAGAGTGGGAAGAAACCTTGGAATTCATCTGTATTCTGTAGTGACTCAATTTAGTTCACTTGAAACATTGATTAACTTCTTATTCTAGCAAGACACAGCTCTTGGAATTGTGCAGTGTGTTTGATCATCCAGTTTTAGAATTGTAATTATAGAGAATATCTAGTATTATGCTCTCACTCAACCTCTTTAAAGCTTCCTTACATGAGACCAGGAAAGGATGTGACTTTCTCAGGGTCCCTCAGTAAATGGATTTCTAGAAGAGGTCTTCACATTCCAAATTCATCTGTTTTCACTATATAACATTGTAACACTGCTGCTCCTAGAGATTAATTTGTGGCAAAATATTTTGGAAATGGAGAAGTGAGGATGCTAGTCTATAAATAAATTACTTAGGTTTAAGAAAGCAAGGTTTAAAAATCAATCCACATTGAGGAAATATTAATTTTTTAAATTAAAATTTTTTAAATAACAAATTTCCATTTAAGTTTTCTGAAGTTATATGATCCATATTGTTTCCCTCCCTTCTTTTCCCCCTACCAGAGCTGACAAGCAATTCAATCAGGGTTATATATGTATTATCATGCAAAACATATTTCCATATTATTCATTTTTGTAAGTGAATAATCTTATAAGACCCAAATCCTCCACAATATACCCAAATAAACAAGTGATAAATCATATGTTTTCATCTGTATTTTTCCTTCAACAGTTCTTTATCTGGAGATGGATAGCATTCTTTTTCATAAGTCTTCAGAATTGTCCTGGATCATTATATTGCTGTTGATAGCAAAGTCTCTCATACTTGATTGTTCCATAATATTGCAGTTATTGTGTATAATATTCTCCTGGTTCTGCTTATTTCACTCTGCATCAGGGGAACATTAATTTTGATTAGAGTAGAGTAGAGCAATAGGTTGTCTTTAGTATAAGGCACCTTTGGGGGAAGACTGAATTTGATGATCTACTGTAGGGGAAGCTTTGGCCAGCTGGGTACAATATGAAATCACTAAGAATTTGCTGTATGGAGGGAACCTCTTCCAAATTTTCTGGTGAGCAGAGAAAAGGCACAAGTCAATTTTTTTAGTCTCTCTCTGAGATTACCTACTAGATGGGGGAATAGTCTTTGTCTCTCTCTACTGGTGGTCTCATTATAGAATTTCCTTTTCTCTATCTGACTTCTTAAAAAAATTTTTTTTAATCAATAATCTCCCTCTTTCCTCTCTTCCCCTCCCAGTTGAAGAAAAAAAAATTCAGCAACCAGTAATCCTGTTAACATGTATAGTTGAGCAAAACAATGTCTTCCATTGACTGTCTAAAAAAATTATCTCAGTCAATCCTGTTAACATGTATAGTTGAGCAAAACAGTATCCTCCATTGACTGTCTAAAAAATTATCTCAGTCTATACTTTGAGTCCATCATCTCTTTTAGAAGTGAATTTGAGGAAATCTTCATAGGATGGTGACTTAGAGGGAAAACAATTCTTGACTTTCCCTTGCTCACTTCATATCTCAGTATTTCCCTTTGTCAGCAGGTAGAATTAACTGTGGGGGATGTTGCTTTGTAAGATAATTGAAGTTGTGGTAACAAAATTATTCTCTGTTATCAAAGTAAACTTTTCCATAAGAGAACAGACATTTTTGGCACTTTTTTTCTTTAATAATCTTACCTGTGCTTCAGTTTTACTTCTTGCATTCCTCAGAACAAAATATGAGTATTTAATTGCTTGTGCCAACATATTCTTTCATTTTGATATAGTTAATGTATGTTATATTTTCTGTTCACTGTCACTAGTGAAGATAGTTGCTGAATCCCCACCCATTGGTTGCCTTTGGGCAAGGTGAGCTACTTGGATTAAATTCATTGCATGTCTTTGAGGGGGTTGGGTTTGAGGGGGTTGGGAGTCTGGGTCTTTGAGGGCGGGGGGGCTGGTTCCCAGTTTGATGCTCAGCCATGCAGGAGGTACATGTACAGGCTGAGATACAGGAAGTTCTGGTGTTCTATCAGGTGTTGCTGGGGCAGGTGTTTGGGGTGGGGGAGCGCTTTATGTTCCCATAGCCTGTCACTTCCCTCTGTGTGGTGTTACCCTCCATTTGGAATATAAGCTTTTTTGGGGGGCTTGCTTCCTTCCTTCCTTCCTTCCTTCCTTCCTTCCTTCCTTCCTTCCTTCCTTCCTTCCTTCCTTCCTTCCTTCCTTCTTTCCTTCCTTC
>NC_058132.1:134137035-134150979 GCF_016433145.1 Gracilinanus agilis | reverse complement strand
CTACCTTCCTTCCTTCCTTCCTTCCTTCCTTCCTTCCTTCTTTCTTTCCTTCCTTCTTCCCTCCCTCCCTTCCTTCTTTCTTTCCTTCCTTCCTTCTTTCCATCCCTCCCTATTTTTCCATGGTTACATGATTCATGTTCTTTCCTTCCCCTCTTCCCTACCCCCTCTCTGAGCTGATGAGCAATTTCACTGGGTTATACATGCATCATTGTTCAAAACCTATTTCCATATTATTAATATTTGCAATAGAATGATCATTTAATGTCAAAATCCCCAATTCTATACCCATTGAACTACGTGATCGATCATGTTTTTCTTCTGTGTTTCTGCTCCCACAGTTTTTTCTCTGGATGTGGATAGCATTCTTTCTCATAAGTTGGAATGTGAACTTCTTGAGGGCAGTTACTACTGATGCGCTTTTTTTTATTACCACTGCATGGCACATAGTGCTTAATAAATCTCATCATTCACTAAAATAAGTTTATAGTGTGTGCCAACTAGGCTACAATGACTTCCAGTTTGTGAAAAATCTGCTTTTATACTTACTTTCCTGAAATTAATATTAGAATTTAGTTCTCTTTTAGTCTTACCTAATCTCTAAGGTGCATTTACTTTTCTTTTGTTATGAATAAAAATTAATCTTGGAGACTTTATACTAAATTTATAAGTATTTGTTAGTAAAGAGAAAGAGAGAAATAAGGTTTCCAGCCTTTCTAAACTAAAATGTTTCCAGCCTTTCTTACCTAAAGTAAATCCCTAGCTGAGTTAATTCTGCTCCATCAAGTCCTGGCCTCTGGTTCATTTCACAAGTAGGGGCCTGGGCGCTCAGCTACTCATATGTTCGGGCCAGACAAATTAAGACTAGCCAAAGAGTGGGCTTGAATTCAGGAAGGGGTCTAGAGCCAAAGAGACTGAGTTCCTGGATTCCCAGCCCTGCATGGTAGTGCTATGCTGCTTGCCAGAGAAGGCTTACATAGATAAATGTCACTGAGAGAGCTAATTCCACAAGTCCACAGGAATAGCAGAGAACCTCCTCGAGCTTCATGAGGTGGCTTTGCAAGAATAGTCTAAGCCCTCTCCTAGGATCCTTTGAATGACTCAAGGTTTTACCTTAGTCCCTATACATCATATCCCTGACTTTCTTGACTTCCAACAGTCTGGATGAATCTGGCCTGCCTTGCTGGCAGATTAAGTAAGACACATGACTGTGACTCCTATGGTTACTTACTGTGGTGAGATTATTTTCTGGGATTAGACTGGGTTAGAGGTACCCCAGATATTTAATTCATATACTTTTTAAGGCTTTCCAAGTGACTGTGAGGATAAGTTAAATTAAATGAAGACTACACTAAAGCTCTGTTCTGTTCTCAAATATGAAAAAAGAGTAAAGCTCCCCCAACCCCACATTTTTTTCTATTATAACTTTACTTATCTGTCCCCATGATGGTACTATACAATTGCCAAAATTAAGGATTCTGGTTTAAAAAAAAAGAATTAAAGAAGTTCATACATTGGTTAGGATTTATTAGATAATTGCCTAAAATTAATCTGCCTTAAATTGTGGGCCATTGGGCCAAAGAATTGAAATCCAGATACACACGATCTTAAGGCCATCTTAGTTCAACAATATATATGTGTATAGGAATCTCCTCTACAACATCTTTCAGCAATCTAACCTCCATTAGAATATAAACTCCTTGAGAGAAGATAATGTTTCATAGTGTGTATTTGTATTTTTAGTGCCTAACACAGTGCTTGGCATGTAGTAGGTGCTTAATAAATGCTTATTGACCTTGTTCTTCACCTCAAGTTTTCTAGTCAAAGGGGAATCCATTACTTCCTAACCCAGCCCATTTTACTTAAAACAAACAAACAAAAAAAAACCCACCAAAAAAACCCAACCCTTACTTTCTGTCTTAGAATCAATACTATGTATCAGTTCTAAGGCAGAAAAGTGGTAAGGGTTAGGCCATGGGGCCTTGTGACCTTAAGTGACTTGCTCAGGGTCACAGAGCTAGGAAGTTTCTGAGGTCAGATTTGAACCTTGGGCCTCACTCTCAGTCCACTGAATCATTCTGCTGCCCCTAGCCTATTCCATTTGGGTTAGCTCTAATTGTTAGAAAGTTTTTCCTGAAATTGAACCAAATCTATGTCTCAGAAACTTCTACACATTGATTCTCAAGAGCAGAGCAGAATCATTTTAATGTTTCTTACATATAATCACCTGCCAAGTAATTGGAGACCATTGTTTTCTATATCTTGTGAACTTGGTAATTTTTAAAAATAGTTGTTTTGATTTACTTGTTTATGAACTCTGAAACTAAAATGACAATCCTACTCTTTTCCCAACTGTCTCTGTCTACTCTCTCAGCCTTTGAACTCCAACCTGCCTTCACTGTGACCCTCTGATCCTTATACCCCTCAATAATTAATTAATCAACTAATCAACCAATTAATTAATTCTTTCTAAGGCCATCATCCCTGCAAAGTCTACACTTTCTTCTCTTCCTCATTTTGACTCCTAGGTGAACCAATTATCTCCATACTGTATTCTACTTATGTCACTTGCCCTATTGTTGATCTTACTCAACCAAACTTTAGCCTTGGGTTACTCCAGCCATCTACTGGCTTTGCTCCCATTCACAAAATCATACTGAGTAATTCCCCTACAAAATGATGAGAGATAATCTCAATGGAATCCTCCCTGTGACCAGGCAGTCCTTAAACCTCCCTAATCAATCCACAATCCTACCCACAACAGGGTCTTGGACAAACCTTTTCATTCTTTCTCTAACCTTTGATAGGTTCTCCTTCACATATCCACTCAGCTGAGGACCTTGTCTCATATTTCCTTGAAAATAATTGAGGCCATTTGCTGAGAGGCTCCCACTTCTCTACTCTTCCTCATTTCACCATGCTCAGATGCTTTCTGACCCTATCTCTGCCTTCACTCCTACATTATACAATGTGTTGGTCCTTCTTGTCAAGGCATATGCTTCTACCTGCACAAATCATTCCATTCCATCTTGTTTTCTCTGGTAGATTGAACCCCTTTTATCCTACTCTCCCACTTGTCTTTTATTTCTTCCAGTCTATTGGTTGCTTCCATATTGCCTACAAACGTAGATAGCAAGATGGCACAGTGAATAGAACACTAGGCCTGGTGTCAAGATGACTTGTATGGTCTTGGGCAAGTCACTTAGCTTCTATTTGCCTCAGTTTTTTCAACTGTAAAATGAGGATAATACTACCCACCTCTCCCAGATTTGTGAGAATCAGATGAGATATTTGTGAAGTGCTTAGTACAGTGTACAACTTGGTATATAGTACATGCTTAATAAATGCTCATTTCCATCCTTCCTTTCTTCCTTTTAGCAAGCATACCTATGACTTCCCAATTCTCAAAAAACTCATTTGATCCTTTCATCCCTACTAACTATAGTATCATCTTGCCCCTCCCTTTTGTGGCTAACTTTGTTCATAAGGCTGTATTAATTTCTTTGAAAGGTTGCTACTTTCTTTCTTGATTTAACTCTCTCCTCAAGTGTCTATAATCTGAATTCTGATCTCATCAACTGAAAATGTCCTTTCCAAAAGTTACCACTGATTTTACCGACAAATATAATGGCCTTTTCACAATCCTCAACTATCTTGAACTCTTTAACCTTTGACACTTATGATCACCTTCTTCTCCATGATACTCACCATTCCAAGTTTTTGTAACTCTGGTTCTTATCTGATCACTCATTCTCTTTTACTGGATCTTCAACTAGGTTATTCCTGCTTACCACGGGTATCCTCAAGGCTCTGTCTTGCCTGGGGCCTCTTCTTTATATTATTTCCCTTTGTGATCTTATTTTAGGTCACAAGGATTCAGTTATCATCTACGATTATGCTTCTCAAATCTGCTGTCCGGTCCTAATCTCCTGACTTTTAATCTCACATGTCCAACTGCTTTTTTGAACATAACAAATATAAAAATATAATTTTATTTTGTAAAACTTAAAAATATAAGACATTTATCCTATAGATACTTAAAAAACCTAAACCTGTTATTTTCCCACAAAAACTTTTCTCTCTTCTTGTATTGCCTATAACTGTTGAGGGTACCACCTTCCTCCTAGTTGCCTAAGCTCACTATATTACCTACATGTCATCCATAATGCCTCACTCTGATGTTTTATATTCAATTTTTTTTATGGTCTTGTTGATTTTAACTGTCTAACTTCCCTTAAATGCCTCTTTCTTTTCTCTGACACTACCACAATTCTGGTGACACTACCACAACCTTTATATCTAATAATAATAATAATAGCTGACATTTATATGGTGCTTACTATGTGCTATGCACTGTGCTAAGTACTTTACAGTCATAATGATTGGTTCTTACAACAACTCTGGGGGGCAGGCATTATTATTAACACTTCCATTTTAAAGAAGAGCAAACAGAGGTAAAGTGACTTGCCCAAAATCACATGGCTAGTAAGTTTCTGAGGCCTGATTTGAACTCAGGTATCCTTGACTCCAGGCTGGATGTATAGACCATCCCACTGTGCTAGTTGGTCTATTCTGTTCTCATAGATTAGACTCAATTAGTCTGCTAATTTCTCTCCCTGTCTCATCTCTCCCTACTTCAGTCCAGGGAGAAGAGGGGGGCAATACCTTTTTTTTTTAAAGTGAAATATGAAGCAAGATTATCAACTGAGAATATAGGAGGAATGGGGAATTATGAGAGGTTTGAGGAGGGATGAAAAGGTTTGGAAAAAACACTAGTTAATATGATAGTGCATCGATTTGGGAGATGGGGGAGAGGAATAAGGTACTGTGCTAATAAGCACTTTACAAAAAACTCATTTGAGCTGCATAGTAACTCTTTGAGGTAAGTGCTATTGTTCTCTCCATTTTATATTTTTAGAAATTGAGGCACATACAGAGGTTAAGTGACTTTGTTTAATATCCCATAGGTAATTTGTATCTGAGGCTGGATTTAAAGTCAGACCTTTCCGACTATAGGCCCACCTTTGTTCATATGTTACTTAGCTATCTTGAAGCAATGAGGTTCTAGAAGTATTACCCTGCTACATTGAGGAGGGTCCAGTTGATGTTTTGTGATATCAATTTGTTGCATACCTAGTTCACATGCTTTTGTTAATTCTAGCTTTTTTCAGTAGCATGAAAGTAGGAGCAAAGGCAGCAGTTGGTGTCAGTGATCTTGGGTTGAGATTTGGCAGAGTAAGATCTTAGATAGAATAAAAGGGCAAGGAATTTGAGAAAGAAGAGGTTCATGAACGGTATAGGATCAGGAAGGGAAAAGAATGTAGAGCTACTCTAGAGGTGGTGCCTTGGGAAGAATTGAAGAGTAGAAAGATTAAGGGTCACATTGAGGAGGAAGGATTTTTTTTTTTTTTTTTTTTTTTGCAGAGCATAGGGAGAGGCAGAATGTCAGTAGCTTGTGATTAGTTAAGGAAATTTCAGAGTTCATGAACATGGAAGTAGTACATTTGTGGGTGATGGCAAGGTCAAGAGTGTGACTTTCTTTGTGTATAGCTTAGGTATAGTATAATATAGTATAGGACAGGACAGTAATGGTGAACCTGTGGCATGTGTGCCAAAGATGGCAGCAGAGCTCTCTCTGTGGGCATTCCCCTCTCCCTTCACCAGTTTGTTACTAAAGGCTGAGGGACTCCCGCAGAGCTGCTCTCTTCCCCCTCTCCATTTCGCCTGATGACATTTTTTCACATTGCTAACCCCTCTGCCCAGCAACTCAGTGGGAGTGCACACTATCCTCCCCTCTTCACCCAGGCTGAGGACATTCCTCACTTTACCCACCCTTCTGCCCAGCAGCCCAATGGGAGTGAGTTCTCCCTCCCCTGTGTGGGGTAAAGGGGGGGTGGGACATGCCTGGCACTTGATGGGGGGCAGGGAAGGGTACTTGGTCTCTGGGCAGGGGGTGGGGGCGCAACATGTGGTCTCTAAAAGATTTGCCATCACTGGTATAGGAGTATAAGAATTGGAAGGTTAGAATATTTGAAGGGATATTTTTATTTATGTAAAGTCCCCTAGTGTTAAGGCAGGAATCTGGGGACAGAGAACATGAATCAGGCATTGAACTTGTTGAGGAAGGAAGGAACAATTATATTCTAGATATTGGTAGACAATAACCACCAGAATCTTGATTGGATAACATTTGTAGATTGAATTAACCTCAAGGGGAAGGACATTATTGAGTGAGGGTGGTAGAGGGAGAGCCTAAAAGTAGCAAGGAGTATTCCAACAACTCATCCATGACTAGCTCAATCAGTGCTGGAAAGGATATCCATGGAAACTGTCATCAGGAGATGGAGAGGGAAAGAAAGGAAAAGATTTAAGATGAAAGAATGTATGTTTTCTGTGGAGCAGGTATCCCAGAGAACATATTGGAAGGGGAGAGGGGGTGTAGGGAGTTTGGGTTGAGGGAAATGTAATAAAGAAGCAGTCCATGGGCAATGGAGGGGTGGGGTGGGGAAGACACACAGGATAAATAATAGAGAACAGGATTTAAACCATGGCAATCAGAAGTTTAGAATCCCTGGGATGATCTAGTGGCAGTATTGTAATCATTGAGGAATTGAGTTCAAGGAAGGTTATTTTATGTAGGAGTTTAGTTTTGTTCCAGGGTTATCAGGCAGCTGTGTGTAGCTGAAAGAAGGAAATCAAGGTGTAGAGAGAGAATTCTTTATTGCAATGGAATTGTAGGTGACCAGAGATAGTGTGATAAAATGAGTACTCTAGGAGGCAGGTGCAGTCATGGGAATAGTTTTTCTTACATAATTCCAAATTGATATGTAGAATGATTAAACCATTAGCATTTCTTCCAGTAGTGTCTTCCTCCAGTCTCTCCAGCATTGCTTATTTATTTTAATTTGTTTTCTTTGCCAGTTTCCATGTTCTGAAGTTAACTCAGTTATTTTACTTTACATTTGTTTTACCAGGTCTTTGGGAGATTGTTTTCATTTGTAGTTTGTACTTTTCAAATCTCTATTTTTCCATTTCTTTAGACCACTTAGCTATTGGAGAATGACTTCTGGCATTATTTATTTGTCAATTATTTGTATGTTGTACATCAGAATTTTCTGGTGCAAATGATGCAAATAATTTTTTCTCCCATCCATTATTTTCCAATCCCCACTTCATTGATTTTATTCATGTAAAACATTAAAAAATTTCATGATACAAAGTTTCCTATCCTTCTGCTGGGCTGCAAGCTCCTTGAAGACAAGAACTATATCTTATCTACATGTAAATCTCTGTATATTCCCCTGCCCTAAGGTGTCTCACTCTCACCATAAAAAGAGGATTACTTTATGGCCTTGTCTAAAGTCTTGTCATCTTGAAACAAAATGCCTATGTTTGCTTAAGTGCAGTGATAGACACTAATAAATAGATAAAACTAATTGTGTAGGATACTTTTAGAATTATAGCATTTTATAGAGATGTTAATTTGAAGGATATATTTCATAATGTAGCATTATGTTAATGTTTTATCAGCAATTACTTTTTATCATTTTTTAAGCCCAAGAGAAATTTTAGCTATCAGAAACTGACCATGATCTCAACTCTTATGTTTTTTCCCCTCTTTTTGTTTTTTTGTCTAAGGGATAGAAATGATAGTTTTAATGTCAGTTTTTATTAGCTTGTTAAGTGCCTGTAGTGTCCAATTAGAGAACATCTCTGAGGGAAATTTTATTATTTCCAAATTTGAATCTTTTAGCTGATCTTAAAAAATCATCCCTAATGGATTTGATTGTCTTAACTTTATGCCTTCAGTAATTATGGACATTAATTAGCTTCTCACTAGGGAGCTCATAAAAATCATGGTCTGTCTTATTTGTTCAGGATTTAAAGAAGAAAAAAATCATAATTTGTTCCACTATAAAGTTCTCCAATTTTTAAAGAATTTCTGAAAAAAAAATTTTTTTTTACCTGTCTATACTTTCTGCCAGAAAGGTCCTATTTTGAGAGTTTCATAACAGAATATAGAACAGAAAATTTTATTCTGCTTACCTCTTGTAATTTGATTAAGTTAAAAATTCTGCCTCTTCTGCCATCGCTGTGACCTTGGACAATTCATTTAATCTCCTTGAGCCTTAGTTTTCTTATCTCTAAAATGAGGTTGAATTAGTTGACATATAAGGTCCCTTACAGTTTTAAATCTGGGATCCTATTCCTTGTATGTATGTAAAAAAAGTTTACTTTCCTAAAGCTATTTTTCTTTTCCCAACAAAATGTTTTTATATTATGACAGGCAACCTTAAAAAAATCTCAAGATTTTCTCAAATATTGATCTGTATATGAATTGTTATGAAAGCATTGTGTTGTCTAATACTAAACGCTCCAAGTTTCATCTAATTTAAATTTTTAAATTAAAAATTTCAGAAACAAATTACACTAATTTTTGGTAATCATTGAAATGGATAAGCAAGTTTTAAAAAAATGTTTCATAAAAGAACAGAAAGAAGGATAAAAGGAAATGGACAAATGGTACAACTTTGAAGGTTAGAAATTGAATTGGTAATATATGAATTATATATATTCATAATGTAAAAGGAAATGCAGGAATTTGGCAGTTTCATGAATAAATCTTTTTCAGTTCTACATTGCAATAAAAACGGGATAGGTAGGAGTCAAAAATACATAGAATATGAAGATTCAGGATTTCCTCTGGGACCCCCCCCCACCCCCACCCACACACACACACACACACTTTGCTGTGCTTGGGAACTCTTTCTTAAGAAATGCAGAGAAAAGGGAGCAGCTAGTTGGCTCTGGATTGAGAGCCAGACCCAGAGTCTGGAGGTCCTAGGTTCAGATCTGACCTCAGACACTTCAGTCTAGCTGTGTGACCCTGGGCAAGTTACTTGACCCCCACTACCTAGCCCTTACCATTGTTCTGCCTTAGAACCAATACATAGTATTGATTCCAAGACTGAAGGTAAGGGTTTAAAAAATAAAAAATAAATACAGAGAAAAGTGGAAGAAAAAGCTTGAGTTGTGCATTTGCATGCCAATTTTGACACTTGTAAATACATTGACATATTTTATTGTTGCCATAATAAAATTTTTGTAGATTGGATGAATTTTGCCAGCAGATATCCATTGTTTGGATAGTCCAGTGAAATGAAAAGTATTTAAAAGGTGCTTTATTTTGAAATGATATCAAAGCTTGTCTAGATCTCTATTCTGAAAATTGTATAAGTTTTTATGTATAGTAAATGAAACCACATCCTATTTGCTGAGATAAATGTTTGCTTCTCTAATGCTCTACCCATAGGAGGGTTTTTGTTTTGTTTTTGTTTTTTAAAGCTAGCAGTACAAACAGGAAGGATTTAGAGCTGGAAAGAATGTTAGATGTCATCTAGGTTATTCCCATTTTACAGATGAGGAAATTGAAGCCAGAGAGGTTCAGAAGCTTTCCAGAAGGATATAGGAAAGACTAGAGCTAAGGCTTCTAACTTGAAATCCAGTATATTTTCATGTTATTATACTGTCTTATTTGCAACTTAGTTCATGATAGGGAAAGATTGTTGGATTTGAAGTTAGGAGGTCCAGTTTTAATTCTAAGCTATAAATACTACTACTAACTTTGTCAGTGGACAAGTTTTGTAACCTTTGTGAGTCACTGGACTTTCATCTGTAAAATGATAAAATACTTTTGCAGCTTGCCTTAGAAAGTTGGGGTTGTTATAATGTTTGAAATCTTCAAGTGTGTCTTTCTTTTTGAACCTCTAGCACATAATTTTTCTATCAAACGAGGTGGGAAGCATACTTCATCTACATATTTTGAAGTCAAATGCTTTACAAATGTGGGTATTTTATATAAATACAAATATATGCATGATATACATAAAATTATTTAACCAGGTGGTATAATTAATAAAGTATTTCTATTGGTTTTTCTATATTGTCTCTTTTCTTCAAATGCCTTTTAAACCTGCCTTCCTTTAATAATTTTTATATCTGTTTTAGGGTAGTCATGATCATGATCATTTAGGTTTTCAATTTCAGAGCCATCCTTGATTCTTCCCTCTGTTTTGCTCCTCATATTCAATTAGTTTAGTATTTTAAATTCTTATCACCATATTGCCTAAATCTGAAAATTTCCTTCTTTTCTTAAGGCCACACTACCATACTAATTCAGTTCTTACTCTACTTCACCCTTGATCAGTGGTGATGAACCTTTTAGAGATGGAGTGCCATGCTTCCTCCCCCTCCCCCAGGGGAGAAAGGAAGTGCTCCCATTGGGCTGCTGGAAGAGGGGGAGGGGAGCAGCTTGGTCCCCAACTCCTTCTGACTTGAGTGAGGTTGGGAGTGGACACATAGGTGTGGTATGTGTGCCATAGGTTCGCTGCCATGGTTTTAGATTATTGTAGCAATATTCTCATTAGTTTCCCTGTTTCCAGTTTTTCTACTCTTTAATCAGTCTTCTACATAGCAGCTCAAACAATCTTCCTAAAGCAAAAATCTAACTATGCTATTTCCCTATTGTCCTATGGCCTTTAGGCCAAAATATGAACTCCTTAGCCACAAAGTAAAAGTATTGTATATAAAATTGTTAACTTTATGTGCAGTTTTTTTAAAAAAGTACATTTTAATACAAAAATCTTATGTCTCTTTCTCCTTCTGAACTTCCAACTGGTTGGTTGTTCAGTCTTTTTTTTTAGTCATATTCAACTCTTTGTGACCCCATTTGGGATTTTCTTGGCAAAGATACTGGAATGATTTGCCATTTCTTTTTCCAGCTCATTTTTACAAATATTGGTCTATTGTGTGTATTTTAAAATGTTTTATTGACACTTTTTTGGCATCATAATCATTATCCACTTATTCCTTCCCACCAAAAATATCATTCCCTTATATAAGTAAATATAGTCAAGCAAAATCTATGTGCAAATATATTAATGTTCATATCTGTAAGTGTGTGTTTCTTTTTGAACCTCTAGCACATAATTTTTCTATCAAACGAGGTGGGAAGCATACTTCATCTACATCTTTTGAAGTCATAATTTGCCATTGTTTTGAAGATCAGAATTCTACCTTTATGACATTGTCACCATTGCATATCTTGTTCACGCATCATTTCATATGTCTTCCCAAATTTCTGTAAATCCATTTATTTTATCATTTCACAGTTATGTATCATTGCTTTCATATACCGATATGAATGTGTTTTAGTCATTCTTCATTTGCCAGGCCATCATAATTTCCAGTTTTTTTCCCCAACAAAAAGGTACTGTTAGAAATATTTTTGTACATATGGATGCTTTATTTTTTAATATTGTTGGGCTATGTCTCTTTTGCTGGATCTTCATTCAGGTGAAACCCACTAACCCTGGTTATTCCACAGAGCTCCATCCTGGACCTTCTTTTCTCTTTTTTCCCCTCTGTACTTCACTTGATCTCATCAACTCATACGGATTTAATTACCATTTTTATGCTGATGATTCTCAGATTTATCCAGCCTTAACCTCTCTGCTGACTGTTTAGTCTTGCATCTTCATCTACCTTTCAGAAGTCTTGAACTGGGTATCTAGTAGACATTTTAAATCCAATACATTCAAAATGGAACTTACTATCTTTCTCCCTCCTCTTCCCCCTTATTCTAAACTTCTTTAATTACTCTTAAAGGAATTACCATTCTTCTTGACTCAAAACCTAAATGACTTTCTCAGCTCCTCACTCTTATCTCATCTTCCATATACAATTATTGCGAAAGCCTGTTGTTCTCACTTTTGTGACATCTCTCTGAAACATCCTTTTCCCTCTTTACATTGCCGCTACCCTGGTGTATGTAGGTCCTCACCACTTCATGACTGGATTATTGCAAGTAGCCTTCTTGTGGGTCTACCTTTCACAAGTCTCTTCCCACTCTAGTCTAACCTCCATTTAGCCACTAAAGTGATTTTCCTAAAGCACAGGTTCTGATTATGTTGCTGCTGCACTTGCTATTCAGTAATGCCTTCCAGGATCTCCCTATCACTTCCAGGATCAAATACAAAATTCTCTGTTTGGCTTTCTAAAGTCCCTCATAGATCTGCCCCTGCCTTACCATAGCATTTCACCTTTCTAGTCTTAGGTCTCCTTGCTGTTCCTGGAACAGCCTGTAAACTATTCCTGGAATATTCTCCTTCCTCCTTATTTCCCTGCTTTCTTCCAAATATTAGCTAAAATCTTAACTTCTGCAGGAAGTGTTTCTTCATTTCTTTAATTCTAACTAAACCTGTTGATTATTTACAATTTATCCTGCATATAGCTTATTTTTATGTAGCTATTTATATGTTGTCTGCTCTCAAGGGAAAGAGTCGTCTTTTGCATTTCTTTGTATCCCCAGAGGTTGGTATTAGTGCCTGGCACATAGTAGACACTAATGAATGCTTATTGATTGGTTATTTATGACCAGCACATTGGAATTGCTAATTCAAAAGATGTAGTTTAGTGACTTATTGGATATAATTTCGAATTTCCAACCCCTCTTCTTATGTTTATTGTTCTCTATTCCCTGTTTTCATGGCTTTTTTTATTGTTCTCCAAACTCTGCATTCTCTGTCTGTGTCTTTGCAAAGGTGTTTCCTATTCCTAGGATATACACCCATAACACTTTCCCCCTTTTTTTCTTTTTTCAGATGCCACTTCATCTTGGAAACCTTAATCTCCCTATTATCTTTTAGTGCCTTCTTGCTACTTGAATTTTTTTGATGGGGTTCAAGGGGAAAGATAAGCATGCCCCCCCCAAAAGATTCATCTCTATTTTTTCCAGGATATTAATTTTACTTTGTTATTCTGATATAGACAAATTTAGCAAACATCAGCATTCTTTGTCCAGTCTTTGTCTAGTTTGTCAGACCAAGCTCTCAACCTAGTGTCTTCCACAACTACTCCCTCATCTCTAATATCCTCTCTGTTGCTAAGACTTATCTATTTCACCCTGGCAACATTTCTCCATCTCTTAAGTACTTACTATGCAAAAAAAAAAAGGCAAGCCCTACTCCCCTACCTATTCTCAAGAAATTTACAGTCTTTCGGAGATAGCATGCGATCACCTGTATTAACAAGATATATATAGAATAAATTGGAGGTCATCTCAGAAGGAAGGCACTAAGATTAGGGAGGACTGGGAAAGACTTTTTATGGAAAGTGGAACTTTAATGGAGACTTGTAGGAAACCAGGGATTCCAAGAAGTGGAGATGAGGAAGGAGAGAGTTCCAGGCATGGGAGACTTGGTGAAAATGCTCTGAGTCAGGAGATGAAGTGTTGTGTTTGAGGAGCAGCTAGTTTCACTGGATCACAGAGTATCTGGAACGGAGTAAAGTTTAAGAAGACAAGAAAGGTAGGAAAGAGCCAGATTATGAAGGGCTTTAAAAATGAAACATAATTTTATATTTGATCCTAGAAGCAACAGGGAACCAACCACTAGATTTTATTGATGGAGTGGGGGTGGAGTGTGTGACATGATCAAACCTGTACTTTAAGAAGATCAGAATGGAAGATGGATTGGATTGAGGAGAGACTTGATATAAGACTGACTGGTTGGTTATGTAATAGTGAAGGTGTTGTATAGAAAACTGCTATTCTCTGTAACATAGTTGCTTTTAAAAAATACATATGTAATTTAACATGCTAGTTCTAAAACTTTCTGGTTTATGTCTCTCCTCTGGACTATCCTCTATTTTCTTCTGTGCTTCACTGACAATCTTCATTTTTCTTCAGTCAGAAAAGAGGTACTAGTTCTCTCCATATACTCTCATAGTGGTATTACTGGGTCAAAGGATATACATGGATACAAGGTTCTGTGACCTTTTGAATTTATTTCCAAATTTCCTTCCAGAATGAATTTTTGGTCCACAGCTTTGCCACACCTTCCTTCCTTCCTCCCTCCCTCCCTTCCTCCCTCCCTCCCTCCCTCCCTC